>NC_061093.1:14206431-14219404 GCF_015104395.2 Macrobrachium nipponense | reverse complement strand
CCTTCACTTCCACCTCCTCTTCTTCTTCTTCTCCTCTTCCTCCTCCTCTTCTTCTTCTCCTCTTCTTCTTCTTCTCCACTTCTTCTTCTCCTTCTCTCCTCTTTTTTCTTTTTCCTTCTTTTCTTCTTTCTTTCTTCCTTCTTTTTTTTTCTTCTTCTTCTTCTTCTCCTCCTCTTCCTCCTCTTCTTCTCCTTCTCTCCTTCTCCTCCTTCTTTTCCTCTCCTTCCTCTCCTCCTCCTTCTTCCCTTCTTTTCTTCTCTTTTCACCTCTTTTCTTCTCTTCTCTCTCCTCCTCTTTCTTCCGTTTTCTTCCTTCCTTCACCTCTTCTTCTTCTCCTTCTCTTCCTTCACCTCTTCTTCTTTCCTTCTCTTCCTCCTCCTCTTCTTCTTCTCCTCCTCTTCCTCCTCCTCTTCTTCTTCTCATCTTCTTTCTTCTCCTACTTTTCCTTCTCTTCCTCCTCCTCTTCTTCTTCTTCTCCTTCTCTTCCTTAACCTCTTCTTCTCATCTCCTTCTCTTCCTCTTCCTCCTTCTCTCCTTCTTCTCCTTCTCTTCCTTCATTTCTTTTTCTTTTTCTCCTTCTCTCCCTTCACTTCTCTTCGTCCATCTTCCTTCCCCTCCGTTTTACTCCTGCTCTCTTCTCTTCACCTTCTCTCTTTCACTCTTCTCTTCCTCTCCTTTCCTCGTCCTTTTCTTCTTCTCCTTCTCTTTCTTCACCTCTTCTTCTTCTTCTCCTCCTATTCCACCTCCTCTTCTTCTCCTTCTCTTACTCCTCCTCTTCTTCTTCTACTTCTCTTCCTTAACCTCTTCTTCTTCTCCTTCTCTTCCTTCACCTTTTCTTCTTCTCACCTTCTTCTTATCTTCTTCTTCGACTTCTTAATCTTCTCTTCTCCTCTCTTCCTACTCTGATCCTCCTTCCTTCTTCCTTCCTTCCTCCTCTTCTTTTCCTTCTCTTCCTTCACATCTTTTTATCCTTCTATTCATCCACCTCTTCTTTTTCTCCTTTTCTTCCTCCTCCTCTTCTTCTTCTCCTTCTCTTCCTCCTCCTCTTCTTCTTTTCATCTTCTTCTTCTCCTCCTCTTCCTTCGAAAAAATTCTGCAATATTCTCTTGTATCTTAGAGAACAATATTCCATACAAATCTTTTTTTACTGTATGTCAATTGATTGATCTTTGTTAGTGGTCTTTCACAACTTTCAATATCTTACACTTATTGCAGTAAGTCTTTCGATCACAAATAGGTGGTCAGTTTTCATCAATTCTTGTCAGAAGAACATTTTACTTTCTTTTGTGATTCCTTATAAATAAATTGGAAAGGTTTTTCAAACCATTTGATTGTAGATCGTAGATAAATGATCGTAAGACGGAGATGTCTTGAATATTTATTTAGATATTTTTTCCTCGTGCACTGTAGGCATTACTTTAAGGTTCTTCTCAGCGTTCATTCGGCCCCTAGCTGCAACCACTTTCATCGTTTTTACTGTACCTCCTTTCATATTTTCTCCCATCTTACTTTCTCTCCTCTAACAATTGATTCATAGTGTAACCTAAAAGTTTTCCTTCTATTGTACCTTTTTAACCTCTTACTCTCAATTTTCCTTTCAGCGATGGGTGACCTCATAGGTTACAGTGCTTGGCCTCCGGTCTAAATTGTATGCTCTATCTATCTCCTAAAACATGTCTTTAGAACACATTATGATGAACGCATGTTCTCACTCTCCTTTCAGACGAACAGTTTCATTTCTATTGTGAATGCGTTACAAATAAATGAGGATTTTAATATCTCCCGATTGTAGATTGTAGACAAATGATTGTAATGGGGAGAGAAATTAGTACAGAATACAGTCAGCTAGACTCCTGTAGGCACAAGAAGAGCTGGAGAGGAATGGAAATTTGTGAAAGATAAAGCAGAGGAAAGACACGAGCGGTGGAATGTCACAGAGGCTCTATGCTTGGATATGTGGTGAAGAATTTCAATGAGTCTGAGTCTATTACAAATTTATTAAAATTAATTTCTTTATTTTACAATTTTTATTACTTTATGGTTTCGTTTTGCGTATGTTTTGTGTATACACTTCTTTGCATGCGCATGAGCAAACGCTTACATTATTTCAATGTTGGTGCGTATGTTTTTTGTGCGCATGTGCGAAGTATGTTTTAATTGCCACTGATTATTTAGATAAAAACTTTTTTGATGTATGTTTTTACTTTGCTTAAAGAAACAATAAGGTATAATTTTTGTATGAAAATTGATGCACTCTAAGAAATAAGAATAAAAATTATAATTAAACTGTTAATGTTTCTCATGAAATGTGTAAGTTTCGGGGTGAGAAAAAATTTTAATAATTAGAAGGACATTGTCAAATTCTGCTTAGTAAAAAAGAAATCTCGTTTTTCGGGGCATATCAACAAAATCTTGTGTGGTTTACTTTGATTGACAAGAAGCAACATTTTCATATATTTGTAAGGGCCTGGACACACCTAAGTGTCGTAAACAGGCCTCGGTGTGTACTCCTGGTCCGCGGATGGGAACAGCGGTAGGTCATGGAGAGGTACACAGAGTCCCTCTCTCTCTCTCTCTCTCTCTCTCTCTCTCTCTCTCTCTCTCTCTCTCTCTCTCTCTCCACAGGCAGGAAGATATATTCTGAACTCTTTCTTCATATTCTTGGTTTAGTTGAAGGGATGTTGTGGAAACACGGAAGTACCCAAAAATAGATTTTTTTTTTATTTATTTATTTATTTATCTTTATTTTTAGCTGATAGGTAAGATGGGTGAAAGAAGAGTGAGGGTAGTTAGCTAGCTAACCTTGGTAGGGAATAGTTTAGAAAGTTAAGTATTAGTAAGAGTAAGGTAAAGTGTGGTTTATCCACGATTATATTTGGGTAAGGGTACAATTTTCTAGCTAATATTAACCTAATACAATAATGATTATACATTATGACATGGTGAATTGTACAGATTACATATTTTGAATTTTATTACATAATATAATCATATTTAATAAAGTTCCAATTTTCTAACTCTAAACTTAATTTTAATTATCATAATGATTTTGCATTATATCTACATATTAAATTCTACAAATTACTTTTTCACAAGACATTTCTTAATTGATAGTATAATGGTCGAGGTTCATCGCGATGAATATATGAAGATACTCTACTCCACCATCTGTGGTCTGTGTTGTTTGGGTCAAGGTTTCTCTCTTCTGCTTCTGATTCTTCTACTAATTCACTATTGTATTGAGCTGGTTTACTCCATATATTGGTTGCCAGTCTGTATAATCTCTGATTAATTGGTTCTACTTTGTATTTTTTATGTATTTGTTCTATATTCAGATCGTCATCTTCTTGATTGTTTCTCACTGCAGACCTTAGAATCTTATTTTGGAATTTTTGTAATGCACTTATATTGGAAGTCGATGCTAAGCACGTGGGTATTGGTGGATATTTTATTATTGGTCTGATTAGGCTTTTGTAGATATGGATTTTGATAGATGCGTTCATATTCCTAAACCTTTTCAGCTTTGTATTTTGTGTTCTTGCTATCCTTAGCCTTTCTCTCACATGTCTTGATATTCCCCTTTGTCCGAATTGCATTCCTAGTATTCTTGTACTTTTAGTAAAATTCATTGGTTGTTGGTCTAACAATATTTGTGCAGGGTTTGTATGCAGATACCGATACTAGTTGGAATTTGGATTTATTTGTCTTTATCTTCCACTTCTTTTCATATTGATTTATTCTTTCAATTTGGTTCATTGTTTTTTGTGCTACTTGTCTTTTCAAATTTGTGTCCCTTCTCCTTGTACGTTTTTCTGGGTGTATGACTATTTGAGTTATATCATCTGCAAAGCAGACATCAGTACAGTAATCTGGTGGTGGAGTCATATCTGATGTATGTAATATGAATAATGTTGGACTGAGTACAGATCCTTGTGGGACTCCACTTAGTAACGGGAATGGATTCCCTATGTAATTTAGTGACTTGATTGCTGCTGTTCGATCTTTGATGAAGTTGCATAGTATTTTCTCAAAAATGCCTGGAAGGTTGAGATGTAATATTTTGTATTGAAGTCCTTGTATCCATACTTTGTCAAATGCCTTTGTTATATCTCTACATACTAGGTTGCATAGGTATCTACTTCTTTGTGACAGTGCAATGCTCTCATATATTGTTGCTATTGCAATCTGGGTTCCTCTTCCTTTTCTAAATCCATATTGACTCTTATTGTGTAGCTGATACCTTCTAGGACAACACTAGTCTGTTGTTTATTATTTTTTCAAATATTTTGCCAGGTATTTCTAGTAGTGATATTGGTCTAAAATTCTCTACCTGGCACGTATCTTTTCCTGGTTTGGGTATCAAAATCATTATTGCATTCTTGAATATAATTGGAAAATATCCCATTGAGAGAGCCCAATTGTATATTTCTCTCAATTTTTCAAGTGCAATATCTGGTAAATTTTGAATTATGACCTTATTAATTCCACTTCTTCCTGGTGCCTTGTGTTTAAAATTTTAAATTATTATTTTGATTTCCCATAATTCTATTTTCCTTGTTAGAGGGCAGTCTTCATTGAGTCTGTTTATGTCGGCTGCATGATGCGGATTCGTTCTGTGTCTATGCTGTTCAATGAATTCATTGACTATTGTCTCATGTTGGTTGTCGAAATTTTGGTTATCCTCCTGCGTTATCTGGAATATTTCCTGACAGTAGGTCTTGTGC
Source organism: Macrobrachium nipponense (assembly GCF_015104395.2). NCBI lineage: Eukaryota > Metazoa > Arthropoda > Malacostraca > Decapoda > Palaemonidae > Macrobrachium > Macrobrachium nipponense. The sequence continues at coordinate 14,214,680 of NC_061093.1, read as the reverse complement.
AGTACTTCTTTCTCTTGGTCATCATATATTTTCTCATTCCTATGCTTTATGTATGGCGATGTATTAGTTTTGCTTCCCATCAGTCTTGCAACGGAGTTCCAGAAATGTTTTGGGTTATTGTACTGTATTTGTGTATTTTTTATTAAGTCTTCCCAATTTTGATGATATAATCTTGAGTTTTCTTGTACTAACTGTTCTTGTAATGATACATATCTTCTCATCAATGTGTTATTCCAACCTGTTATAAGTACTGTGTTTTGGATGTTGTTGTAGTGCCATTGTATCAATTTTAACTTATCACTACTAATAGGGTGTGGAAGTGTTGTGTATTTAGTTATGGGTATATGATTTTTTATAGCTTCCTCTAGATTTTTATACCATTCTTCAAGTTCTTCGTCAACTATTTCTTTTGTTATTTCTATTTCATTTGAATTTTTTGTTGGTTGTCTACTAATTTTTCCTTCTATTTCATTTTTGAAGCCTTCCCAGCTTGCTCTTTTTATATTTGGTATTTCTAAGGATGGAATCATTATTAGATTTGTTGACAATGTGATTACCATTGGTATATGATCGGAGGAGGTTGCTGGCCCTCTTATATATTCTCTAAAAACGTTACATCGTGAGATAGTTTGCAGAGAAGGGCTTGATGTCTAAGACAGACGGAGGGAGAAGTGATCTCTTACAGAGTGATTTACAATGCAATAGGTTAGCAAACCTAACAAAAGATACGTGTGTACGAACGAACACCTCTTTTTAGGTTAATACTACTCATCATTTTAAAGTTCTCATGAGAGCCAAAGTAGGTTCCCATTCCAAAAGGATGATGTTCGTATGTTTGTTGTTTATGCTTAACTAGCCTTCACACGCATCCTGTGACTGGTTTTGGCCATACTTTCCTTGACGGCCTCTGACCTGATTAGGAGTTATGCTTTATACTAAGGAATGTTCCTACATTTCTTTTTATCGTGTAATTGAATATTTCATATTGACTTCTTCACCGTAAGTTAGAACCTTAGACTATCGACTCCAATGTCTGCCTTCCCGATGACAGGTTTACCATCTTCGAACAGTCAGAGGAACTTTGTAAACCACACGACAGGAGCCAAAGACAAGAATTTACTCCGCTATGATTAATTCACAGCACCCATGCATCTGGCATCCAGCCCCGTCCCTTACGACGCTCCAGATTGGCTAGTGATCAGCCAGTCACAGGGCAGGAAACTGGCCAGTGTCTCCCAAAACCTCTGCTCCGACCTGTCCTGACAAACATGTCTTTTAAATTATAACTTTCATTACACCTCAGTTTTACTGAAGAAGAGTAGTGTTCCCCAATTTCATGATTTAAGGATCATAATATTCTATGAATGATGTATTTCACATTCAATCCTTATGTGAAATAAAAAAGGTGAATTTCCTTCTTCTAAGGACAATAACACGCCTCCTCCTCCTCCTCCTGTTCCTCCTCCTCCTCCTCCTCCTCTCTATTACTATACTACTACATTCCTTATGGGGAATAACACTATGAATTAAAAAAAGATTTGTTTTCTTCCTCTTCTCCTTTAGTCTTTCTTTTCCTCCTTTACGCTTATTGTGAGTCTTATAAGGACATTTCGTCATACAATGTGACAGGGTTTGCTATTGAGGTTACTTAGAGAGATATTGATACCTTATGGAGGAAATTCATTCGTCCCAATGATTTTTCTTTGACTTCAATATTTTCTCCTCTATCCCTCTCATTATTCCTTTTTAATATATAGCTACAATTTTTCCATATAGAGATTTCCACTATAGGATGTGAGAGAGGTGGATATTGATGATGATAGTGATGATAATGACGTCTTATTCTTTTTCCCAATAACACTTCTTCTATCGAGGGATTATGATGACGATGACGTCATCGACTAACCACGTGACCAGGACGCGTCTACACCAAGATGAGATGAGAGAGATTAATATTCTTAATCTTTTTCTTGTTATTTTCATATTGATAGCCATAGCTATAATTTTTGGGTAGCATTGTCATCCATGACATTTAAGCTCCGATATTGTACAAAACATAAGACGATAAATGATGAATGCACTTATGTTATAAGTTTCATGTTTATTTCACTATACATATATTTTAGCATTAAGTTTATTGAAGTACATAATTCATATATCACTATAATCCTGAAGTCATTGGCTTGACGATGTTTAATGAATTCTTCAGTAAAACTGAGGTGTAATGAAAGTTATAATTCAAAAGGCATGTTCGTCAGGAGAGGTGGGAGTGGAGATGTTCTCTTGGCGAGGTTTCGGGAGACGCTGGCCAGTTTCCAGCCCTATGATTGGCTGATCACTAGCCAATCAGGAACATCGTAAGAATCGGTGGCTGAATACCAGATGCAGGGGTGCTGTAATTCCCTGTCATTAACTATGAGTGAGTGATTCACAGTTATTGACTATGAGTGAATGACTTGCTGTTATTCACCATGAGCGAGTAACTAGCTATCATTAACTATAAGTAAGTGACTCGTGGTTATTAACCATGAGTGAGGACTCGCTATTATTGTGACTATTAATAACAGCGTGTTGACGATTCTGTTATTAACATCGAGTGAGTAACTCGCTCTTATTAACAGTGATTGAGCAACTCTGTTATTAACAGCGACTTGCTGTTGCCGCGAGTGACTCTCTACTCTCGTACCATTATTGTGAGTAAGTGACTCACTGTTATTAACCATGAGTAAGTGACTCACTGTTATTAGCCATGAGTAAGTGACTGGCTGTTATCAGCAATGGGTAAGTCCCTCACTGTTAGTCATTTTGGGTGACTCAAGGTTATTAACCACGAGTGACTGATTCGCTGTTATTCGCTTTGAGTGGGTGATTCGGTTATTTACAGCGAGTTAGCAATTCTGTTTTTAATAACAAGTGGGTGACTCTGTTATTAACAGCGAGTGAGCGACTCGTTGTTATTAACAGCGAGTGAACAACTCTCTTATTAACCGTGGGTGAGCGACTTACTCTTCTTGATATAAATGTCAGAGATGTTTTGTAACACAGCCATTATTCATTCAGTCTCTAGAATAGGCGAATAAGAAAGGTGAATAAATATTTAAAACGTTTACTTTTTAAAAAATTAAATCTAATTTAATGTAACTTTTATTTGAGAGTAAATAAGGTCTAATTTCAAGGAAAGGGAAATTGGTTTTGATTAATAATCATCATAATTAGTGATAAATAACGAATGCCTGTATAACTATTGTCACAATAACTGTACCCGTACAACTGTGGTGATTTAAGATAGTTTGACACTGTTTTCAGAATTTCAGTTTTCATGTAAAACTGAAGTCTTTAAGAAAGCACAAAAGAGGAAGAAAAAAGACAATTTCTCTTTCTTAATAATACATTGCCTTTTTATTACTCTGTTGCTGTGCGCTACGAGAAGTCAGTTGCCTCTCTTGCCGTGCTTTGATATTCTGAATTTGCGAGGATTGATCACTTTTCGTGCAGTATTTCACTGCGTCTCCAGGTGGTTCCCAGTTTTTTTACGTAGCTCACTCTTAGTCGAAGCCTCTAATAATCCTTTTATGGCTCAATAAGACATCTCGTATGTATGTTAACCTTTCACGTTTTCTTCTGGCAGTCATAAAATAGTTTTATGCGTTTTTTTTTTCTAATGGAGAGTTTGGAGAACTTTTTCTTCAAGACTGTTAACGCCGTTTTCCTGAACACGTATTCTTGAGCAAATAGGTTACTTATGGAAGCTTTATAATATATAAAAATGTAGTTTGAACTGCGATGTCAAAATCGTTTACTAGTCGAGTCATTTTGTATATGAAGGTATTTATTCAGTTACCAGTTATTTACAAAATAGAAAGCTTTAGTTAGCTAATAATAATCATACTATAATGGGCATAATGTCTGTCTGTCTGTCTGTCATTCAATCACGGCCAAACGGCTGGTCAGATGGGCATGAAACTTGGCAGGGTTATGGTGGGGACCCCTAAGATGGTTTGTAATGGGGTGTCATCCAACCTACCCCCCTCCTTTGTAGGGGGTGGGGGTGAGAAGGCATTCCCTGAAACGGAGCTGTTTCTGGCTGTGAAACGAGGCTGGTTATTCCCGTAGACTTAGTTACTTTACGATTTTTCATACATAATTTCTGTACAACTTCCCCGGAGAAAGTTGCAAATATTTCAGCTCGGACACAATACAAGATGAAAATTATCATCAATATCTGCAAGATTTTTTGAATAACTTAAATCAATCAGGACTGCCAGTGCAGAAAATAACGTTGAGGAAGTACTGCCCGGTAATATTGCTTCGGGATTTCGATCCTGCCAATGGACATTGCAACGGAACGAGGTACACCGTTATGGAGCTAAACTCCCACGTCATCGAAGCAGTGATAGCAACGGGCCCTCACACCCGCAAACGTCTGTTCATCCCCCATATTCTTCTGATACCTTCGGACAACCAGTTTCCGTTCCAGTTACGGCGCAGGCAGTTTTCCATCAACTTGGCCTTCTCATTCACTGCAAACAAGTCGCAGGGCCAGACTTTGGATCGTGTTGGTGTGTTTCTGCCATCACCCATGTTCACGCATGGCCAACTGTATGTGGCGATGAGCAGAGCAACTGACTCTGCCAACTTGAAATTAAGTTGTGGACAAACTGATAATATTGTGTTCAAAGAGGTTCTGTAGTAGGTATGTATAAAAATCGCCGTTATTTTAATATTGCTGAACAAATAGTACATATAAATTTTTCACTTCTGCACCCGTATTTTATCACCAATCGTAGATGGGTAAGTTTGCTAGTAATAATAATAATAATAATAATAATAATAATAATAATAATAATAATAATAATAATAATAGTAAAGGTTTGATTTCGCATAAAATACAATGGACTGCATTCAATACATAAGAGTTAAACTACAAAATACTAAAAAAGTAGATAAAAAAAAATTAGGGGTTTAGTACCAGTGGCGGATTGAAAGGAAGGGGGGGGCACCTGGTCACGAGCCCCTAACCCCCACAATTGATATGAGTAATAGAATATTGTTTTATTTCAATAAATCATCGTCAGTAGCAAAAATGTGCTTAATTAATGATTATTTCAACAACAACAGCAACAAAAACAATAACATCAACAACTATTACTATACATATATATATATATATATATATATATATATATATATATATATATATATACATATATGATATGTAATATATATATATATATATATATATATATATATATGTGTGTGTGTGTGTGTGTGTGTGTTTACATTACTTATATATCATATATGATAATACTAAGTGGGTTCCCCCTTTGAAATATATCTAGATCCGCTACTGTTTAGTACATGCGCATTTAACAATATTAAGCATATGCTAAACTCATCCATATCCCAAAAAACCAAATTATAACTGGTCATCAGCGTGCTATAGTAGATTCACATCAACCGTACATCTGATGTCTAGGCTCCTGATTGGCTGTTCATAAGCCAATCACAGGCCTGGAAATTCTTAGTCTCTCTCGAGAGTTCACATAGGATACTTTTGAAAGACGTATCCCTCAAGAGAGTCGGTACATACATCCTACCAATGTAAACTCTCGAGAGCGACTGAAAGTTTACTCATGTGATTAGCTTATCAACAGCCAATCAGGAGCGTCGTAAGGGACTGACCTAGACATCAGATATACGGGTAATGTGAATCTACTAATATAGTAATGTTTTTTGTAAAATTTTTATTTGAAGCCTTCATTCTACCTAACAAACTCACCACTGCTTTGCGTCTTATCTCATTAAATGTCAAATATTCTCAGAGAGAAAAATTTCATTAAAATCATGATAAAAGTATTGAAGTAAGAGACGATTTCGTCCTGCATCATTTGAAATGAAAGTGGTCTGGTCTTGCAGAGGGAACTAGAAAGGATCATTTAGAAAATTGCATAAAAAAATTAACCTACGTCATTTTCAAGATGAATGGAGGGAATATCCCTTGATGGTAAATTTTATATATATATTATATATATATATATATTAATATATATATATATATATATATAAATAAATTTATATATATAAAATAGAAATATAATAGAATATATATTAGATTATTATATACTAATATAATATATATATATTATATATATCTGTGGTGTATAACATAACATATATGTTTATGAATGAATAAAACTGAGTCACGAGAATATGGAACGGGATGAATATATAAATAAATAGAAAATAAACCATGAAAGAAAGAGAAACGATGGAATTCTTTTTTTGTGGAATTTATCTTCATATATATATATATATATATATATATATATATATATATATATATATATATATATATATATATATATATATTGAACTAATTACAATGCCATCTTAGTTTCTAAAACCTTCAAACCTCCCGTGGCCAGGTCAGTAAGGTGACTTCATTCTGATCTCCGGATGCGGGCTCCAAACCCAGCTACAGATATCATAATTTCTTACTATTCTTTCATGTGGACTTCAGACTTTATAGTGAAAAGTGAAGACTTCGAGAATTTAAGAGGGCACTGAGGTTAATGTAATTACTCACGTTTCTGGTAAAAAGTGACCAGTAGACTGCATATATATATATATTATATATATATATATATATATATATATATATATATATATATATATTATATATATATACATATATACATATATATATATATATAATATATTAATATATATGTGTGTATATATATATATTATATATATATATATACATACACGACTGGTCAAAATGTTCTGTTGCACCATAATTTCATCTAATAAAAGGAGCCCATAAAAACGCCAAAATATAGATAGTAAGTACTATATTAGAGACACTGTGACCAATCTGACATCAGTTATACAGGAAAATCACTTCCCCAGAGACTAATACAACATAAATGGTCAGTTAGGTATGGAAAACAGAGCTCAGCTATTTTGAACCATATACATAACCATAAGAACAGAATAAACTGGAATTTGTTACGGATAATTTTATAGTAGTAAATGTCGGAAAAAAAGCCAGAAGATAGAGTCAGTCCTTAATTTAACAAAGACAGATAATGAACATCTCAAAGGACGCCTGGGATTCAGATATCACAGATAAAGTATTCCTTCAAATAACACTTGAGAAGATTAAAGAGGAATAATCAGAGGCGGTGACATAAAACAGCTAAACACTACCTTTTCTATAACTTTTCTCATTCATTACATGTCTGAAGAGAGAGACAGTAGTCGCTGAAATATAGTACTTATTTTCTATATTTTGGCGGTTTTATGGGCTCCTTTTATTATATATATATATATATATCTATATATATATATATATATATATATATATATATATATATATATGTATATATATATATATATATATATATATATAAACATTAAACTACAAATGTCATTTAATTAACATTATGTGACATTGACATTAATTTTGTAACATAATGTTAAAAAAATATCACGGTGACGTTATAATATATACATATATATATATATATATATATATATATATATATATATATATATATATATAATAGCTATATATATATATATATATATAGATATATATATATATATATATATATATATATATATATATATGTGTGTGTGTGTGTGTGTGTGTGTGTGTATGTGTGTATGTGTTTTGGCATAAATCTCTAATAAGACTTAAAGATGATGCAGAAAATAATAATTATTGACAGGCAGCACTTTGCAAAAATTCCTAGAATTCACTTCGCTTTCGAGTAATTCAAGCGTGTTTTTCGATCGTGACGCCAAATGTAGAAGCAAAAATGACAAAAGAAAAAATAAGAAAATACAAAAAGAACCGAGATATTTAAAAAGAATTGGCAAAATAATAACGGTTCATAAAGAATCAAATTGTGACCTTAGTCGAGTCCTGTTGTTTTTCCCAACACAGCAGCATCCGGGGTTCGTAAAAACTACGCGCGGAAAAATAAAGAATAAAATAGATTAAAAAAGAATATTATGGGCTAGGAAACGCGCACAAACAATTTCAGGCAGTTAGTCTCGTCTGTCATGAACACGTTTAATACTTGATGGATCCATTTGGGTTACACTCGCTACGGCCGATGCAAACAAGACGGACGAAACAGCGTACCGATCCGTGCGTCCCCGCGTGTTTGTTTTCGTACGTGAATTGTTCAAGTGGCGTTAAGTGTGCGATCTTTCTGTGTAGTGCTGTGATAATGTAG
>NC_061093.1:14176431-14201431 GCF_015104395.2 Macrobrachium nipponense | reverse complement strand
ATGTTTGTGGGGTGAAGGGGAAACGACGAAAGAAAGTAAGAAAAAAAAATCAAAAGGGGGCGAAGCAATGATTATCATAATTGCAGTAAAATGCGGAAGGGTGATATTGATGAAGGAAAAATGAGCTCGGAAAGAGACCCACAGTAAGATGAAAAGCCGGAAGAAAGAAAGAAAAAAAAACAATAAAAAAAACTGTAAAAGATGGAATGGCTGGGGGGTGGAGGCAATTTCATTTGTATTAGCAGAAAAAAAAAGAAGAGAACAAAAGTTTGTAAGACCGACTGCTATTGACGTCAGAAAATAAACTTTATGGAGAAATATTGCATAGGGAAGTAGATGGTCCTGTGGTATAGGGGTGTAAGAATACTACCACCGTAGGTCTTGCGTGTCGTAAAAGTCGACTAAAAGGACAGCTGCTGCCTTGCAGTATTACTTTAAAGTAAAAGGTTAGGTCCACCGCCAATAACTGTGAAAACTGCCGATTTGCAGTCGCACTTTTTTAGAAAGGCTAAACCCACCGCCAATAACTCTGGAAACTGCGCCTTGCCGTCCGTACTTTTTAGTAAAAGGCTAGGCCCCAAAACCCACCCCCAATAACTGTGGGAAACTGCTGCCTTGCCGTTGTTTTTAAGTTTTAAAAGAAAGGCAGGCCCACCGTCAATAACTGTGGGAAACTGCTGGCCTTGCGTTTGTACTTTTTAGTAAAAGGCTAGGCCCAACCGTCCCCAATTAAAGGTGGAACTTTAGCTGCTGCCTTGCAGTTGTACTTTTTAGTTTAAAAGGCTAGGCCCACCGCCAATAACTGGTGGACAAACTGCTGCCTTTGCAGTTGTACTTTTTAGTAAAAGGCCTATTGCCCACCGCCAATAACTGGTGGAAAACTGCTTGCCTTGCAGGTTTTCTTTTGTTAGTAAAAGGCTAGGCCCCCACCGTCCAATAACTGTGGAAACTGCTGCCTTGCAGTTGTACTTTTTTAGTATTAAAGAAAGGCTAGGCCCCACCGCCAGTAACCTGTAGGAAACTGTGGCCTGTCCTTGCAGTTGTACTTTTTAGGTAAAAAAGGCTAGGCCCCACCCCCCCCGCCCAAATAACTACTGGAAGGAAACTGCTGCCTTGCAGTTTGTAACTTTTTTAAGTAAAAAGGCTATGGCCCACCGTCCAATAACTGTGGGAAACCTGTTGCCTTTGCAGTTGTACTTTTTTTAGTAAAAGGTTATGGCCCACCCCTGCCCAATAACTGTGGAAACTATTTGCCCTTGCAGTTCTACTTTTTAGTAAAAGGTTATGGCCCACCGTCAATAACTTGGTGGGAAACTGGCTGCCTTGGCAGTTGTACTTTTTAGTAAACAAAAGGTTAGGCCCACCCGCCAATAACTTGTGGAAACTGCTGCCGTTGCAGTTGTACTTTTTTAGTAAAAAGGCTAAGGCCCTAGGCCCCTGCCAAAAACTGTGGAAATCTGCCTGCAATTGCTAGTCATACTTTTATTTTTAGTAAAAGGGTTAGGGTCCCACCGTCAATAACTAACCTGTGTGAGGAAACTGCTGCATTGGCAGTTCATACGTTTTTAGTAAAAAGGTTTAGAGGCCCCACCACGCTGCCAATAACTGTGGAAACTATTGCCTTTGCAGTTCCTACTTTTTTAGTAAAAGGTTAGGCCCACCGTCCAAATAACTGTGGAAACTGCTGCCTTGCAGTCATAACTTTTTTAGTAAAAGGTTAGGTCCCACCGTCAACTAACTGTTGGAAACTGCTGCCCTTACAGTTGTACTTTTTTAGTATAAAAGGTTTAGGGCCCACCGCCAATAACTGTGGAAACTGCTGCCTTGGCAGTTGTACTTTTTAGTAAACAAAAGGGCTAGGCCCGGCCCCACTGCCAAAAGAAAAAACTGTGGAAACTGCTGCAATTTTGCAGTCATACTGTTTTTTAGGAAAAGGCTTAGGCCCCACCGTTCAATAACCTGTGGAAACCTGCTGTCTTGCAGTACTTTTTTTTAAGTGAAAATAAAAAAAAAAAAAAAAAAAAAAGGTTAGGCCCACCGTCAATAACTGTGGAAACCTGCTGTCCCCCCCCCCCCCCTTACCCCCCCCCCCCCGCCCCCCCCGAACCCCCCCTTTGCAGTTGTTACCTTTTTAGTAAAGAAAGGCCTAGGCCCACTGCCCAAAAACTGTGGGAAACTAAACTGCTGCATTGCAGTCATACTTTTTTAGTAAAAGGTTAAGGCCCACCACCAATAATTATGAAACTGCTGCTTTGCAGTCATACTTTTAGTAAAAGGTTAGGCCCAACCACCAATAACTGTGGAAAACTGTTGCCTTGCAGTCGTACTTTTTAGTGAAAGGTTAGGCCCACCCCCGCCATTAAATTGGAGACTACTGCCTTGCAGTCATAACTATGGTAACTGCTGCCTTGCAGTCATACTTTTTAGTAAAAGGTTAGGCCCACCGCCAATAACAATGGAAACTGCTGCCTTGCAGTCGTACTTTTTAGTAAAAGGCTAAGCCCACTGCCAATAACTGCGGTTGATGACAGCAAGGGTAAAAACCCCCTTTGCCAAACCATAAACGTGCCTGATGATGCCTGTGATAGAAGGCCGTGGAGAAGGCGCAAAAAAAAAAAAAAAAAATGCGCCGAAGTTTCTTCGGCGTAATCGAGATTTCTGTAATGCTCTATGAGCTGTGGCCCATGAATCTTTTACCACTGTCCAGTGGCGCCCCGTCCAATATCGTTGTCAGAAGCACGATTATGGCTAACCTTACATTAAATCAAATAAAAACTACTGAGGAAGGAGCATACCAATTTGCAGCCCAGTAGTCTCTGTAGTTTTTAAGATCTGGGGGCGAACAGAAAAATTGGTGACGGACAGTTTTCTTTTCAGAAAAATATAAAAGGTATTGCTTCAACTATAAAACTAAATGAGACAGTTGTCTTATCATAGGAATTGTTCCTTTGTATTTAATTTCACCTTTGGAACGCTGTTGTGCGAATGAAAATAATTTTGGTAATATTAGGTGAGGGATTAAAATGAATTCACTTACCGGCTAGCACTCGTCGCCATCGAACAATTGCTTAGAAATTATATTGGTTTATTTCGGGACAATTTACATGAATTTCCCTTTATTTATTTAGTTGTTTATTAATTAATTAATTAATTAATTTTTCTATTTATTAAACAAATCATTGAGTGATTTTCATGTATTTTAACTATTCCTTTATTAATTTTCTTTATATAATTCAATCATTCATTGACTGATTGATTGACTGATTTTCATTCATTTTAATTATCCCTTAATTTATTTATTAATTTATTTCATTGCTGATTTGTTGACTGATTTTCATATATCTTAATTATTCTTTTATTTATTTATTCATTTATTTATAATTAGGTTAATTATTTGCTGACTGATATTCATGTATTTTGATTATTCCTTTTTTTATTTACTTTATTCCTTTACTTATTTAATTTAATTATTGACTGATGAATGACTGATTTTCATATATTTTAATTATTTCTTTATTTTATATACATTTATTTATATAATTTATTTAATTATTTACTGAATACTATTCTTGTATTCTAATTATTCCTCTATTTATTTACTTATTTATTTCTTTATTTAATGTAATTATTGACTGTTTTATTAACCTATTTTTTTGTTTTTATTTATTTATTTATTTATTTATTTATTTATTTATTTTCATCAGTTTTAATCACTCATTTATTTATTCTGTTTAATTATTGCGTGACTGATTTTCATGTATTTTAATTATTTTTTTATTTATTTATTTCATTATTTATTGACTGATTTTCACGTATTTTGATTATTCATTTATTTATTTATTTATTTAATTATTGATTGACTGATATTCAGGTTTTTTAATTATTTCTTTATTTATTATTTATGTGTTTAATGATTTACGTATTATTTATCTATTTAATTTAATTAGTGATTGAGTGATTTAAATTTATTTGAATTATTTCTTTAGTCTTTCATATATTTATCTATTTATTTTATTTTGGTCGCTTCCAAAGGATGTATTTGATAACCCTTCAGTCTGCAACGCCACTGAAAAACATTATTTACTTCTTATGAATAATTTCGTAAATAATTTTCATACACTGTTTTCTTAAATCTAAAAAAGTCAAATCTTCAATCATCTTTATCCTGACTAAAATCTGAATTTCTCTTTTTCAAAAATACGCCGTTTCTGAATGGGTGAGAATTTAAGAGGTAGAAAAAAAGAAACTACACATATGAATAAAAAAACTACAAATATGAATAAAAAAAACTACACTCATGACTCGTGGACTGTCTCACAAATCTGCATAAGTGGACAGTTTCGCACCTGATTACGTACGACCATATTACCTTTTGAATGTGTCAAGGTGTTTATTTCTGTAAACAGAATTCAGAATTGTGTGACGCATTTCAATTCAATACATACATACATACATACATACATACATATATACATACATACATACATACATGCATGTATGAATGAATTTGATCAAATCACCGTGATTCATATACAAGTATTAAGCTCAAAATGACCTTCAATATCTAATTCGCTCTGCCTGGGAATTAATATATTTTTATATATGTTAACCGAAGGGGAATTTTTTAGTTGATAAATTCCCCCTCGGTATTATATGAAAATATACTATCTCCGAGGTAGAGCGAATTGGATATTATAGGACATTGTAGCTTAATGCTCACATAAATTAAGTTTTACACACACACACACACACACACACACACACACACACCTCATTACCGTAACTTCTGGGAACTCGCTGACATTCAACTTGTAAATGAAATGTACACAAAGTATTAATAGTCATCAGTGAAGTTTCTAAAAGTATAAAATTTATGAACTTTTAAGAATTATGTCCTAAAATAACTCTTAAGAAACGTCCCTTACACGTCAGTACTAACATATTAAAAGAAAGAAAAACTTATGCCTGAGGGCGCCTGCGCACTCTTCCCCTCCAAAAGCAAGACTCCCGCTCCGTCCTCCTAATTAATTTTATTATGAGACGGGCCGCGATACTAAAGACCGGTGAGATTGGTCAGCCGATAAAAGTACACTCATAAAGGTAATTTTTACAATACGCTCAGAATGTGATGTATGCAGATTGCCTCTCTCTCTCTCTCTCTCTCTCTCTCTCTCTCTCTCTCTCTCTCTCTCTCCTCGCGTTAAGCCCTTGTTTGTTGTTTGTGTCTGCTGCAAAGGAGCATATCTCCTCCTTGTATCTCTACGCTGCTTGATCTTGTGATTAACTTATCTCCGCTCCCCAGCACAAAGAAAGTACGATACGTTTACTATTAAATGTTTATGGAGCCGGAGCTCCACGGCGATATCCTTCCTTGAATAAGGCCCTATTTCATCCTCCCGTCTGTTTCATCGCCGCTTTGAGAATGCGAATAGATATCGCAGAGATTTCTTTCTGCAGTAATGGTCGTCGTTCGTGGTATGTTCCATCTCGATGTTGCGGGGGATATTGCTGTTGTAAAACACGGAGACGAAATGCAAAACAATAAGCGAAGGCGCATATTTAATTCGTGATCTTGGATGGGGGAGTTCCATAGCGAGGACTTATCCGGTAAGGGGGATGATGGCATTTTAGCTCAGTATGGGCGAGAAATATGAGAGAAAACGGGTCTCTTATTGCCAACGGCAGCCTTCCCCGTACTGAGGCCAACCCTGACCAAGCGAAGTAGTAGTGCATGTATGTTCAATGCGACTCAACAGAGAGCAAGAACAAAACAGAAAGGACGAATTAAAAAAAAAAAAAACACGATATATGGCTTCAAATCCACGATTACACTGACGCATAGGTTGCTAATAAAAAAGGTTAAAAAAAGAGAGAGAGAGAGACAGAGAGAAAGAGAACAAATCTACGAATATATGTGTGCGCGCGTGTGTGGTGGAGATTTACAAGGGCTCGTAAATTCCTTAGCCCCCCTAACACTGAGCTGCTCACCCCCTCTCTCTCTCTCTCTCTCTCTCTCTCTCTCTCTCTCTCTCTCTCTCGCCCATCGCCCTACAGTAAACAAAACCTTAAAACCCTCGTAAATAAGGCGTAATGTATTAATAAATTCAACCCTAATGTAGTTACCTCTGGTACGGTGAAGACGAAGGATAATCTTAGTTAAGGTCTATGCAGACTACAAACCAGGTAGATTAGGACGTATGTATAATTATGGTTCTTTTCGAGCCTTGCCTTTAGTATGGGGGAGAAAAAAAAAAAGAAATTGTTGGAGAAAAAAAGAAAGTAGTGTTGGAGAAAAAAATAAACTATTGGAGGAAAAAGAAAGTATTGTTGGAGAAAAAAATAAACTATTGGAGGAAAAAGAAAGTATTGTTGGAGTAAAAAATAAACTATTGGAGGAAAAAGAAAGTATTGTTGGAGTGAAAAATAAATTGTTGGAGAAAAATAAAGTATTGTTGGAGTAAAAAATAAATTGTCGTTGGAGTGAAATGAAAATTGTTGGAGAAAAAAGAAATTGTCATTAGAGGAAAAAAGAAAGTGTGAGAAAGAAACTGTTGTTGGAAAAAATAGAAAGTTTTGTTGGAGAAATAGTGTTGTTGGAGAAAAATAGAGTGTTGTTGGAGGAAAAAGAAATTGTCGTGGGAGAAAAATAGAAAGTTTTGTTGGAGAAAAAAACGTTTTGTTGGAGAAAAATAGACTATTTTGTATGAGAATTAAGAAAGTACTGTTGGAGAAGGAAAAAGTATCGGAGAAAAAAGAAAGTAGTTGGAAGAAAAAGAAAGTTACTAGGGGATAAAGAAAGTTGTTGGAGGAAAAAGAAAGTATTGTTGGAGAGGAAAAAGAAAAAGAAAGTGTCGTTGGGCTTAGTCGGGGCTCACACTGACGAAAACGGAGCACAAGTATACGAACAATTGGCCCCTGGTTAAATGAGTGGAAATTGCCCATAGGGGAAGATGATATTTACCCAGTTTTATTATTATTATTATTATTATTATTATTATTATTATTATTATTATTATTATTATTATTATTATTATTATTGATAGAAAATATACGATAATAGTTGAAGAGCCCATTAACAGACATTTGAACACTGAATTTTTATTTTGTTGTTATATACGTAGATACTTTTATACATAACAATTTAAATAGTACTTCTCTTAGCTTATGATAGCTACTGTTATCTTCGTCAGTGATATCAAGTAGGCAACAGTATGGTATGAATTGGCCATTTGTTAAAATCTTTATATAACAAGAAGAAAGTAGAAACACAAAATTAACTTAATGCACATTTTCTCCTGTCATTATTATTATTATTATTATTATTATTATTATTATTATTATTATTATTATTATTATTATTATTTTTATTATTATTATTATTTCTTTCTCTCTTAAAAGGAAAATCTTCATCAGTCAAATTGATTGTTATCCTCTTTTTTTTTTCCCCATATTGAATTTTAATAAAATTAAACTAGTTTATAAGGGGGTCTACTCCATTTCAATTAAACATACACATTTGGCTTTCTCCCTACTTACAATTCATGTATGTGTCAGTCAGCTGAAAGCTTTCATTCCAACAAGCAGGAGAAAGCAACCTCTTTCTCTCTCTCTCTCTCTCTCCTCTCTCTCTCTCTCTCTCTCTCTTTCTTTGTGATGGCTATCTCTAAACTGTGTGTGTTCACTCAGAAGACATTCAGCTTTTATTTTCTCATTTCTCTTTTTACATTTTTTAAAAGGAATTATCCGACGGTATGTCATTCTCCTGCAGTGAGGTTGTGGAAATACAAGATGTTTATTGGTTGTAAATTATTATCTTCGCTGTGGATTGTGATTTACCAGATGTGGTTTTTTATAACTTCGCTCTTGTTATGATATGTATTGGGAGTTAGTTGTTATAAAACAAGGATAATTATTTTTTTCATATAATTTCTCATTTTTTTCACTTGCTAATATATATATTAGAGATTACGCGCTGCAAGTAAGAAACGTATAATTGGTAATAAATTAATGATAATTCTATAAACGTTAATGTATGAGGGATGTGTATCATCACATATGTTATATGGATGGATCACCATGATGTATAGTGTATGAAGGAAGGTTTATTAAAAAAAATTATATGAATGTATGAAAAATGATTATTAATTCTGGAGCGTCAATTAGGGTTAACTCATTATGATAATAATGTTAATGAAGATTTTATTGACATGGGTAAGTAATGTTTTAATGTATTAGTTCTTTAAAATGTTATGTATTGTTCACAGTAAGTTAATGATTTCTTAAATTTATTTATGTGTTGGTAATGGTTATTATTTTATAATAACTACTTGCATTTGATTAGAAGTAATTATTTTGAGATAGCGAATTATTTATAGCGAGTGTCGCATACGTTCCTGATTGCATTGTTTTGTTTTACCATATAACGACGAATAAGGATTAGTAATCATATCATCTCGTAGGTGGTTTTCTAAAATTAAAGAATAAATCTTATTGTTATTATTATTATTATTATTATTATTATTATTATTATTATTATTATTATTATTATTATTATTGTTGTTGTTGTTGTTGTTGTTGTTGTTATTAAGATATTCACAATTTCGTGAAAAACAATCTGTGTTCAAAAGACCACAATTATATACCAAATATATATATTACTGCGTAAAACAAAAATAGTAATTTTTATTTTTAATAAATAATAATTGGATTTTCATTTCACACATTATTATTATTATTATTATTATTATTATTATTATTATTATTATTATTATTATTATTATTATTATTATTATTATTATTATTATTTTCTCATTCCCACTGATCACATGCACAGAAACGTCGGCGCTGGGATTAAGATCTCCACCCAAACAAGCGCCTGAGCATTTACGTGATGGCAGGCTGCAATAATTCCCGAAAGTCATTTAAAGGCAAGCACAGGCTCAAGCATTTGAAAGTCTTTCGATTTAGCAGTTGCGGTCAAGAATTTGACGGCGTTAATCATCCAGAGAGAGAAATTATAGCTGGATTCGACCATGGCCTGTAACTCGGCTCCCGTAAAAAAATAAAAAAAAAAAAATCGATCCGTGGCAACAATTAAAGATGAAGAATAATGAAAGCGTTTTGCATTCCCAACTCACTGATTTTTATCGCAGCGACTTGCAATGCAAATAGAACGACTAACGGCAGCTTGTGGTGCAATTAGCATTATAAAGTCAAAGCACTACTTGCATTCAAAGTAGCACTTACTGGGCATGTTATACAAAGATCGCCTTATCCTCCTCCACCTCCTCCTCTCCTTCCCCCGTCACCACCTCTCCCTCCCCTCCTTCCCCTGTTACCACCTCCTCCTCCCATTCCCCTTCCCCTCCCACCTTCCCCTTTCACCTTCCTCTCTTCCACCCCCTCCCCTTCGCCTCCCACTTTAACTCTTCCCCTGTCACCTCCTTCTCTTCCACCCCCACCCCTTCCCTTTCGCCTTCCCCTCCTCCTCCTCCTCCTCCTCCTCCTCCCCTTCTCCTCTCCTCCTCCACCCGCTCTCCCTCGCCCCTTCCCCTCCCTCCTCCTCCTCCTCCTCTCCTTCCCCTTTCCCCTCCCACCTTCCTCTCCCACTACCTCCTCCCTCCTCTCCTTCCCCCTCTCGTAGTAGCCATCCCCTTGGCTTGGTGAGACGTAACCCGAGTCGTTGAAGTCCACAATTAAATTCAAACAGATATCAACAAACGTTTCAACATTACGACTAGGAATTTGGAGAAATATCTAGAAGTGTTCGTGAACTAATCGGTGATAAGATTAAGTTAGGTGAAAAAATAGTAGGAATAAAGCGTCTTCTAAGTTAGTTTATCAAGGTTGTAATAACTATAAATCAGAACAAGATGGCCAGTTAAGTTCCAACTGCGGGAAAAAGGGTGGGCGTAATTTGGCGTGTTCTAGCCAGATTCCGCCAATACGATGAGGGTAGCAGGAAAGGGAACTGGCATTTTCTTTTCAATCTATGAAAATTCAGCTAACAGTCCTAACCAAAAAAGATACATAAAAAGCATTCAATAGGATATATTAGGAAGGATATTAATCCTTCAAACTGGAACAAATCTAATTGAAAAACATTCTTGAAAATAATTGGAAGAAGTTCACCAAATAAAATCCAAGTGGTCCAAGAGACCTCATAAAGGAAAATTATTACCAATAAACCAAACATATTTCCGACAAAGAAAATGAAGAATAAGGTGAATTCTTGTGGAATAATTTGACTAATTTGATTGCATTAGGAAAAAAGAATTGCCAAAAGGCAATGCAAACTGTGTTCAAAGGTTTGGGTATAGCATAGTCCAATCCACAAAAACCTAATCAAGAAAAATGTGCTGCATGCAACATTTCCGACCCATCCACAAGTGGTGCTGAGGTAATTACCAAGATTTGAAGAAAAATAAAAGATACAAGAATTTTTTGTTCAAACATTGTCTTATCATGGATAAGACAATGTTATTAAAATCAAGATTGAATGTACAAATAGATTGAGGCATGAAGAAGAAGAGGAAGAGGAAGAAGAAGAAGAAAAAGAAGAAGAGGAAAACGGAAGAAGAAGTAAACAAAAATGAAATGACAGAAAAAAAATAAGGAAAAAACAAAGACAAGATAAAAGTTTAATGGATGCAGAGATACTCATTGATACGTACATATTGAAGGCCAATAAAGCAGCATACCTAACGAAGAAATTAAATTACGAATATTGAACAACAAGAAAAAGGCAAAATCCCGAAGCAGGCTCTAACCCAGATTCTATACAATGACGGGAAAAGGATGGAAAAAATAGACCCAAGAAAGACAAAAAATCTGCAACCTTTTGAAAAGAGGGGAATTGCAAGATTTTGGAGAAAGATGTTACTACAAAACATCCCTAAAGATATGTTCAAAAACTATTGAAAATATATGGTTAAATGTGCATACTTAGATGGATATGGGGATGATTGCAGAAGATCTGCATCCAAAAATAATGTTAAAAAAACCTAAAAAGAAGGAAAAGGAAATGTAAGTTCCGACAAAAAATGCAAATATATGCACCCTGATAGCCATGAATTTCAATAATCAAATTAAATTAACCAACCAAGTAATAAAATCCAAAATTAAGAAAGAAATAAACAAATAAAGAAGAGAAATCAAGGAAATATTCAAGGTAAAAGAGGAAAAAGCAAACCAACCAATGAGATTAGTGCAGAGGTGTCCAGCAATAAAAGGAATTTCAAAGCATCAAGCTCCGGAAATTCTACTCAAGAAGATTAATAAACTGTATTTATTAGTGCAAGAGGAATATTGCAGAAAACGGAGAAATTGCAGAATTCAGACACAAAATGATAATAATTATGATGAAGGAAGGAATCAAATCAAAATTATGGAAAAAGTTGGATTTTTTTAATGTCCAGAATTTTCTGGAAATGAAAAAAAGAAACCAAAATACCAGGAACAGGAAAAGAAGACAATGGGAAAATCCTTATTACTAATCAAGTATTTAAATGAAATGGGAAAGAAAAAAACCACGCAAACCATCATAGTGATTTGAAATTGCGCAGCGGGTTTAGTTTACGGGAGTAACTCAAAAAAGAAAAATAGAGTACTTTAGGAAAACGAACCTAACCAAAAATGAAAAGAAAAATAGATATAGATGAATATAAGTGAAACCTGGTTAATTCCCAAAGCAGACTGGGAATGCATGATCCAAATAAAAAGGGTTTCCAAACCTTAAACTTTAAGATCAGATTAGGAAAAAATAGGAAAATCAAGGGGGAAACCGCAATATATGGGAAGGGAAACAAAAAAACAAGGGAAAAAAAATATAATGAGAAATAAAATAAGTAACTCAGAATGGTTGAACTAATAGCGGTTAGAATTTGGAATCTTGAAAAATTGATGAACATAGTAAATATTATAGAGACCTCGCCTAATACTAAAGGAGTTTGACTTTAATAATTGAAAAATTGGATGATATTATGTAGAAAATCACAAGGACTGGACTATTTCTCCATAATCTTGGGTGACTTTCCCAACTTTCCTTTCGTAGAATGGAAAAGAACGAATAGGAAGATTGTGGTTGTACTATATTACATATAAAAATGAGGAGTAATAGTAGTTGCAAGAAGATAAGAGGCAATTTGAAAAAGCTATTAGATATGCTACTAGGAATACAAACATTCAAACCAAATAAAATCACTCCTGCCCAACAAAGAAAGGAAAATACTTTTAGACGCCTAGTATTTGTTTGGAACGAGATGAATTTATTGTTTAAAGAAATAATAGTTTTTAATAATGCGGAGTATTGTTTCAGACCAATAAATGCTCAATAGAAATTAACAGTTCATTCCAAAGCAAGTGGAAAACTAAGAGGATAAGGCAAAGAAATGAAAAAGTGGGAAAGGATTATTGGAAAATACAACTTCGTTAGCAGTATAAAAATATAAAATGGCTCAAGAAAAATTAATGCAAAGAATTAAAACAAAGATTGGGATAACATTTTTCGTAAGTGAATGACATAAGGGTAAATACGGAGGAATAATTATATAAAATTATTGGAGAATAATAGTTGGAAAAATAAAAATATTTACCGAAGAAGAAAAGGTTAAACATCATTCAATGGCATACCAAGAGACAGAAGAAGAATTTGTTCCAGGAAAATCAAGAAAAGTGGAAAAAAAGGTCTTGCAAAAGAAAAAAAATGCATGGAAAAGTTAATAGAACTAAAAAGTAAGATAGAAAATTTGCAAGAAAAAAAAGAATTATACAAATCAAAAAAGAAAATGAAAAAACGGGACTTGGAAGAAAAAAACCCTATTAAATAATTTCAAGCAAAAACCCCAAACTATTTAGTACTCATAATGCGAAGAAGTGAATAAAAGTAAGAAATAGAAATAGGGCCCTCTGAGAAATTGAAGGGAGATTAACGAATTGAAAAAAAGGAAAATTTGCAACATACTGGCAGAAACGATATAAGGAGAGAATTCACCCCTTAGAATAGAATAATGAAGGATAATGATGATATAAGAAGTAAGGGATTTGAAAAATAGTGAATATTTAGCTGGACATAGATATTAATGAAGGCTGATATTGTTGGCAGGCTATTAATGAAAATTAAAAATGGGAGGCTGCTGCAGGGCCTGATGGGAAATTCCTGGTCTTATTTTGTTAAAGAAAGTAGTTCAATTCTATCGCAAAAAAGCCACTGTTGCAATAATTATTAAGAACAAAGTGTAGATACAGGCAAGAATATATGATGGAGCACAAGAAAATTAGGCGTATATTACCCTACTTTCAAAAAGTGGATCAAGACTAGAGGCAAGTATTATTTAAAAGGCCTGTGAAGTCTAACATCACCATATAATGGAAGTGTATTGAAAAGGGTAATTGAAGAAAAATAAAAATTATTGGGAATGAAAACATTTTTTATTTAATAAAAAAATAATTTGTTTAAAAAGGGAAACACAAATGGTTTCGTTAACCCGGAAAAAAGTTACACAAAACCCAAAACTGTTAGTCCACCGCGGAAAAACATATTCAAAAATATTGAAAAGCGGAAATGAAACAGATGTGGTTTATTTAGACTTTTGCAAAAAGCTTTTGATAAAAGTAGATCCATAAATTATATTAGCGAAGAAAATTTAGAAAACACAATATCGTTGGATAAAGTAAAGGAAGATGGTTAAAAGCAATTTTTACATCAAACAGAAGAAAAACCAGATAGCTTATTGCAAACGAACGAGAAATCGGAATGAAAGCCAAGGTATAATATCCGGTGTGCCGCAAGGTACGGTGTTAGCTTGCAATAAACTGTTTGTTATTATGAATTGGAAGACATAGACAATAATGTGTTTAAGGATCTTCGGTAGGTGAGGCAGGTTTCGCAGATGACACCAAGATAATAAGTAGAGAAATTACTTTGTTGATGAAGATAGGAACGCTCTACAAAGAGACCTTTAACAAAGTAATATGATTGGGCAGGAGGTTAAAATAGGATGGTAATTTAACTCTGATAAAATTTTGAATCAATAAAATTATTGGAGACAGAGAAAGAAAAGCTGATATGCACATATCAAGGGACCTAAATAATGAGACGCCATTCACAAATAAGGAAGCAGTTTTTTATTAAGAAAGGAAACCTTGGTGGTGATGAATGAAATAGGAACATGTTATGCAAATTGATCAAATAGCAACTTCTTGTTGGCAAAATGGTTAAAGCAAAAAAAATGGGAATGTTGGTTTACGGCAACTTTCAAACAAAAAAGAAAAGCTGAACCACATTGATTATTGCTTTAATAAAAACATATGTTCGTAGTCCACTTGAATATTGCAATATGATATGGTACGCCCACCCACCTATTCAAAAGGGATAAATTGCAACAAATAGAGAAGGTGTACAGAAAGGTCCTTTACAGCTAGAATAGAAGAAGTTAAGGACCTAGACTTACTGGGAAAGACTACAATTCTTAATTAAAATTTATATAGTTCTGGAAACGGAGAAAGAGGAACGCTACATTGATATTTCAGGCATGGAAACACGATAGAAGGAATAGCAGAAAAATATCATGGAACTAAAAAATATCAGAAAGAGCAAGCAGAGGTAGATTAATAGTGCCCAAAAATATACCAGGGGAAAAAAATAAGGAAAGCACACAGGACATTAATCCACTACGCATCCAGCATCGATAATGCAGCGTCTATTCAATGGCGTTGCCAGCTCATCTGAGGAATATATCAGGAGTGAGCGTAGATGTGTTTAAGAATAATAAGCTCCGACAAATATTCTAAACTGCATCCAGACCATCCAAGATTGGAAGTGCAAAATATACCGGAAGATGTACTAGCAACTCTCTGGTAGACATTAGAGGTGCCTCACACTGAGGGACCTGGCCGGGGCAACCCGAACAAGATGTAAGGTCTGTAAGGTCACCTCCTTCCCCTTCCCCTCCCACCTTCCTCTCCCACTACTCTCCTGTCACCTCCTTCTCTTCCACCCCCACCCCTTCCTTTCCTCTCCTCCTCCTCCTCCTCCTCCTCCTCCTCCTCCTCCTCCCCCTCAGCTCTCCTCCTCACCCGCTCTCCCTCCCCTGCCCCTCCTCCTCCTCCTCCTCCCTCCGTCCCCTTTCCCCTTCCCCTCCCACCTTCCTCTCCCACTACTCCTCCTCCTCCTCTCCTTCCCCCTTCCCCTCCTACCTTCCTCTCCTCCTCCTCCTCTTCTCCTTCCCCCTTCCTCTCTCACCTCCTCCTCGTCGTCGTCGTCGTCCTCCTCCTCCTCATCCTACTCCTCATTCTCCTCCTCCTCTCCTTCCCCTTTCTCCTCATCCTCTCCTTCCTCCTTCTCATCCTCTTCCTCATAATCCTCCTCCTCCTCCTCCTTCCCCTTTTCCTTACCCATTATTCTCCCTCCCCTTCCTCCTAACCATCCTCCTCCTCCTCCTCTCCTTCCCCCTTCTCCTCCTCCTCCTCCTCCTACCCTTCCTCCTCCTTACAAGGTGAGATGTTATTAGCCAAGCACTAATTAATTACCTACAGATAGGAAGCTATTAGTTTCCCTCAAAACTACAGGCGTCTGCATAAGTGATAATTTGCATATGAAACTTGGTGTGTCCTTAAGCATAACAGTGAGTGAGTGTGCAAAGGATTTCTGGCAATACTGTTTTCATTACCTTGTATATTTTTGCCTTATTGATACTGTACTACAGATACAACTAGTACCACCACCACCACCACTACTACTACTACTACTACTACTACTAATAATAATGTGAACTCTTATCATATGAAATAAGCCCACTAAAGGGGATATTGACCTGCGATTAGAGCTTCCAAATAATATGGCGTTTATTTGAAAGAAATAACAAAAGATAACAGAAAATACAGAAAGGAGAGACAAGTATTTAAAAAAGAAAAAATAATAATAATATGATAAATGAATAGATGGAAATGTAAGTGAATTATAAAATAAAAGGAGAGTTGTTGCAGGGTATTAATGTATTGCATTTTCGCTTGATATTTTGAGGTTCCATTAATAATAATAATAATACGAAGAAACTTGGAAAAACTAGATGCTGAAGTAGCTCCAGGACTCATGCAGAAGTGTGCGCTACTAGAAACAGCGCACATATTGAGAAAAGTGAGGCAAAAAACCCGCACTATAAATACCACTTAGTCGAATAGGATGACTGTGATAGGCCAAAATGTAATAAAGATACTGATAATAAACAAAATAAAATGAAATAATAATAATAATAATAATAATAATAATAATAATAATAATAATAATAATAATAATAATAATAATAATAATATTTAGCTGAGACGATCCATAGTGCTTTGAGTTATTAACTACAGAGAAAATTTAGTGCATCATTTTACACGGAATTCAGTTCACAGAGGCTAAGAAAGAGTGACACATTCGTCGATTTATTGGGATTACTTAACCGGGATTACCTAATCAGGATTACCTAATACCCATTTACATTAAATCCCAAGGGAGTGAAGGATTTAACAGTGTATTTTCTTTAGTATTTGCTCTAAGACAAAATATTTTTGACAATTGCTTTTGCGCATATGTATTATTCTAAGCCAGAGATTCTCAAACTGGAGGCCGTGGCACCCCAGTGCCTAGGGGTGCCGAAAGATTGTATGAATTTTGTGTTGGCTAGATCATCTCAATGAACATTTGTTTTAAAAAAATGCAGAAGTCTTCATATAATTATTCTCAGTGTACCTACACAATATATATATATATATATATATATATATATATATATATATATATATATATATATATATATATATATATTATATATATAAGTCATATCACATTTCCGTGATTCATATACATATATCGAGCTACAATGTCCTTTAATATCTAATTCGCTCTACCTCGGAATTAATATATTTTCATATATGCTTAACCGAAGGGGAATTTTTTCTCGATAATAGATTTGCCTGGACCAGGGCGCGAACCTATGGACCTTTCAAACCCAGGAACGTCAGTGAAGCTTTTCCTACTACACGCGTGTGTAGTAGGAAAAGCTTCACTGACGTTCCTGGGTTTGAAAGGATCCATAGATTCGCGCCCTGGTCCAGGCAAATCTATTATCGAGAAAAAATTCCCCTTCGGTTAAGCATATATGAAAATATATATTGAATTCCGAGGTAGAGCGAATTAGATATTCAAAAGGACATTGTAGCTCGATATATATAGAATAGATATATAGTAATATATAGTTGATATATATATATATATTATAGTATAATATACCTACAACCCTAACACTAATATTATTATTAATATTATATATTATATATATGAATATATATATATTATATTATATATATATATTACATTAGTGTAGGCACCAGTGATAATAATTAATTACGGAAGTTGTTATTATATATATAATATATATATATATATGTATTATATACTAGATAATATATATATTATAATATATAATATATATTATATATATATGCGATATGGTGAGATGGTGAAGAAGGGTACCGAGGTAATGATTACATTAGCTAGGGTGTGATCACAAAAACAAGGATTGAGAACCACTGCTCTAAGGAATAAATGATAATTAGTTTTTTTTTTTCTTTATCTCTCGTAACTTCATGCTTTTCAAAGCGTTGCGAAATTTCTGAGATTTTCTGAAGTGTACGTATTTGCCTACCGTCAAAATCGAGTGATCAGAAATATATCTGAAATTTCTGTTTACAAAATACGAACTAAATTAATCTCCAAAAATTTGATGCGACAAAACTTGACGCCTTTAGTAAATGATTATCTAATTCCTTCCCCCAACCCCTTCAAAAAAGAAAAAGTATGTGGTTTGACTCATTCAAAAAATTAATTATATGATGCCTAGTTCGTCCAATGGTGCGAGAGACTAAAAGATTTATAGAGCACATAAATGGTCCGTAGGAAAAAAGGGTAATTTGAACTTTTCATTCTCCCCAAGGAAGACGTCTTTGTTTTTATCCCATCAGTTATGAGAGATATATATTTTTTCAATCTTTTGTTATTTTTTCCTCTCTCTCTCTCTCTCTCTCTCTCTCTCTCTCTCTCTCTCTCTCTCCTCTCTCTCTCTCTCTCTCTCTCTCTCTCTCTCTCTCTCTCTCTCTTCTCTTCTCTTAAAGCCTCCAAATGAAACTGGCAAGACTGCGATATTCATCAGCCTCGTTCATAAATCCACTATATTCCCAGTCGTAATTATAGGGTGGTGGATTCGATATGTTATTGGGGGGCAGCCTCCAAGTGCTTCGGGTCGCCGAATATGGCCAAAATGACTGTTCGAGGCCTGATTTATCGTCTCCTGGACATGTGCCGGACCCGCAGCGACTATGGCCCCTAAGCTGCCGGCCGGCCGCCGGGCGGGAATCGCTTTTGCGCGACCCGGTTCCAAGGGCGGTAATCGCCGCGCGACTCGGCTTAGTCACAGGATGGCATTAGCTCGGGCGAAAGGATCCCGAGCTAACCTTAAGACGAGAGGATGGAAGGATCGGTGATGGACACCGCGCCGCCACCACCGCCGCCGCCGGGATGAAGACAGTGGTGCCACTCTTCGACCGAAAAAGTTTTTCTGGGATGATTTTCTCCTTTTTTTCTTCTTCTTCTTCTTCCTCTTCCTCCGTTCGTCCACGAAAACCGCGCTGATTTAATACCGGGTGATTTTCGCACTCGCGACTTTGATGGAAAGGGTGTTAAGCGCGTGAAGGATTGTCCTGTAATCCAGGTGGGCATCTTCTTCTTCTTCTTCTTCTTCACCCTGTTATTCATAGGATTCGGGAGTCGGCGAAGGAATCAGTAAGTGAGAAGAGGCGCTAATGATGATAGGTGACGACCTGTTAAGATCTTCCACCGTAATATTATGATCTTCCAACCTGAAAAATCACCGAGATTTTTTTGCGATCCCCTTTTCTCTCTCTCTCTCTCTCTCTCTCTCTCTCTCTCTCTCTCTCTCTCTCTTATTCACTGGACTGCTCATGCGGAGACTGGATCGATAATTGAGCACTAACAGTCTTTCTATTGATTTACGTTGAAGTGCGCTATTTTCATGTCTTACTGCACTTTAACTTCACCTATTTTGATGGTTGTGGGATTTTTACAAATCCGTTTTTGAGTTTCCATTGATTTTGTGAAGTAGGAACGCATCTATAGTAAATACTAGCATCACGTACTTTTCTACTTATTATTTCTAACTACCGTTAAGGGATATTTGATCAAGATTTATTAATTTATTTATTCTTACTTGTCATGTAATCATAAAGAACTTAATATCTCTGTGTCAAAATTGTTCAAAATCTGATTCATTTTCGGTACATTCCTAAAACAGAGAAGTCATGAATGGTCTGTTATTATAAGTGTTGTTATTATTATTATCATCATCATTTTTGCTAAGAAATTCATAATTGTGTGAAAAACAATCTGTGTAATAAAAATCCACCATATAGTAAGCTATATTTTACATAGCAATATAGTTTACTATATAATTGTGGATTTTCATTATTATAATTATTATTATTATCATTATTATTATTATTATTATTATTATTATTATTATTATTATTATTATTATTATTATTGTTGTTGTTATTATTATTATTATTATTATTATTATTATTATGTTATTATTATTATTATTATTATTATTATTATTGTTTATCATTATTATTATTATTGATATTAAGCAGTCGTTTATTTTATATTACCTACAAGACCAGCATTTAAGCGTAAACTGTTTTTCCCAAATATTTTATACAAAATATTAACATAGAAAAAAAATCCCCCAATTTAGTTTCAGTTTTGAAGTTCTAACCATTCTTTGCCTCAGTGTGCTTTCTCTTCAAAATCTGAATCTAATATTCCCCCATATCTCATTTTTACCAGACAAATATACTCGCGTAACGCAACTTATGACCCAAATTCCTTACTTTCATTCATTGTCAATTATAATCTTCGCAAATATTACGTGGGTATATCAGGATGGTAATCAGGTTTGATTCTACTGTGCCCTTCTAATAAGGCGTTTTTTGCCCTGTTTTTCTGTTGTATTATTTTTTCATGGTTTAATTTAGCCCATATTACAACGTATGACTGATTTATACCTTTTAGTTATAACTTAGAAGTTATGAAACTGGAGACGGCGCATCACTTTCTTTCTGAAAGTACGTCTATATATATATATATATAATATATATATATATATATATATATATAATATATATATATATATATATATAGTATATGTATATATATATATATATATATATATATATATATATATATATATATATATATATAGACGAACTTTCAGAAAGAAAGTGATGTGCCGTCTCCAGCTTCATAACTTCTAAGTTATAACTAAAAGGTATAAATCAGTCATACGTTGTAATATGGGCGAAATGAAACCATGAAAAAATAATACATCAGAAAACACACACACACACACACACACACATATATAATATATATATATTATATAATATATATATATATATATATATATATATATATATATATATATATATATACACATATGTAACTACATACATATAAACATCAAACATACATACATCCTGCTTTTAAAGAGCTCGACCTTCCACGATAAATCTCCCCACCTCTTCCATCACTCACCATGTGTCTCTCTCTTTCTTAACCTAACCACTTAACCAATCAGCCACACTCTCCTCCATTTAGCCAGTCGTCCATAAACACCGAGAAGAGCCTTCCGGTCTGACTTACGACTCCGAAGAGGAAAATGATCACTTATTAGCAGCGCCTTCGCCGTCCCTCGAAACGCAAATCTCAAAATATGGCTTCACCAGGTAAGAAGAAGGAAGTTCTCGGACCACTTTTTCGGGAGGGGGGGTTGGGGGAGGGGAGAGACGGGGAGAGGGGGAAGGGGGAAGGGGTCCGAGTTATTCTTCCGAGGTATTAATAGTGTTGGTTTGTGTCTAATTAACCGTTCCGAGGTCTCCTGGAGATTTACGGCTAGGGATCTCTTTCAGACCTCGTGAAGGTTTGTGCCAAAGGTGTGATATATGTGATTATGTGTTTTGCCTCGTTTTATTTTTCTTCTTTTTTTTTTTTTTTTTAGTTTTCTGAGTTGTCGGTGAGAAACAAATGGAGCTGGTGTGTTTATTAGGTTTATTATTATGTTCTGTATTTCATAAACTAAGTTAAGTATCAAATTTGCATATCATTGATGACAAAGTTTACCACTTTATTATTATTATTATTATTAATTATTATTATGATTATTATTATTATTATTATTATTATTATTCTGTACTTCATAAGAAAAGCTAGTTGAAGTGCAAAAATTGCTTATCATTTGTGGCAAATTTTAACAATTTTAATATCATTATTATCATTATTGTTTATTTCATAAGCAAAGCAAGCGGAAGTGCAATAATTGCATATCATTGATTACAAAGTTTAAATTATTATCATTATCATTATTATTATTGAAACGACTTGTCTGCCTGACACCTGTATTATCCTGTGTCGCGTTGCTGAGACCGTCCAATAAATCAATTAGAAAATAAACAAAATATATCAATAAATAAAATCAAATAAAATTAGATTATCATTTATCTTTTATTTCTTGATTTCGACTTGGAGTAACTGCGGCAAGTTCGAAAGTAGGAAGTTAATATTTGAGACAAAAGAGGCCTAGAAAAGCAGACCAAGAGTTCTGGAACGCCACCTGTGTCACTGCATCGCATGCGGAAAGAGATTTAAAAGAAATGATAAAAGGGGAGAACAAATTACACCATATTCAAGTTAAGATTCTATATATATTTTGTGTATATTCTATATAGATGACTTATAAGTATCTAGCT
Source organism: Macrobrachium nipponense (assembly GCF_015104395.2). Classification (NCBI taxonomy): domain Eukaryota; kingdom Metazoa; phylum Arthropoda; class Malacostraca; order Decapoda; family Palaemonidae; genus Macrobrachium; species Macrobrachium nipponense. The sequence goes on along the minus strand of NC_061093.1, from coordinate 14,179,570 downwards.
GTTTTAGAACAGGCGATTTTTATCATTTGGATAATTCAATTAATAATAATATAATAATAATAATTATTATTATTATTATTTTCATTATTATTATTATTATTATTATTATTATTATTATTATTATTATTATTATTATTATTATTATAATCTCCGCAGAGTTTACACCTTTTTTTTTTGTTCTGTCTGAAAGAGATTTGAAGTATAAGATAATGCATAGAAACTGTTCATGAAAGTTACTTAACAGTTTTTAAATGCTTTCATGCTAATTTTTTTAAGTATTTCGTTAAATACTGTCAAGGATAATGATGATAATATTGTTAATAATGTTACTTTACATCGTCGTTATTTATTTATATCTAAAAATGTAATCTGATTGTGACTTCCCCCTTTTTCATATTTTAAGAAAATGAAAAAAAAATAGAGAATTAAATCTGTATTTCAGTGTTTCTTTTTATTTACGAGAGAGAGAGAGAGAGAGAGAGAGAGAGAGAGAGAGAGAGAGAGAGAGGGTAGATTGGGGAGGGACTGATGTAGTGAAAGTTAGCTCACAATAGAACTAAAGTATCCTGCCTGTCAGTTTTATAATAATCCCTTGATTTATCTAGAGCTTTCTCTCTCTCTCTCTCTCTCTCTCTCTCTCTCTCTCTCATAGACACACACGCAACCTTGGGGCAGCTGTTAGTATTCTTGAAGCTCTCTCTCTCTCTCTCTCTCTCTCATACACAGACACACACAAACTAGGATTGCCCAGCGGTATTTTTGCAGTTTACTCTCTCTCTCTCTCTCTCTCTCTCTCTCTTCTCTCTCTCTCTCTCTCATCTTTATATATATATATATATATACTATATATCTTTTTCTTAATGTTGTCAACATTGTTGTGGTTTCAGCTGCAGCTGTTGTTGTCCATTTTTGTATTTTCTTGATTCCTTGTCGGTTGGGTTGACATCTGCCGGAAAGTCACCTTCACGGAATATTAAATAGACAGATTATTTCACTCATTATTATCTGTATGACAAATCTATACAGCAGCGTCTCTCAGGGAGCATTTTTGGATTGTACTGCCGAAACTCCTTTTTCCCATCTTCCATATTATTATTATTATTATTATTATTATTATTATTATTATTATTATTATTATTATTATTATTATTATTATTATTCAGAAGATAAACTTCCCACCAAAGAGGCCGCTGTCTAGAAATTCAAGCCTCCAAAGAATATTATTATTATTATTATTATTATTATTATTATTATTATTATTATTATTATTATTATTATTATTATTATTCAGAAGATAAATCCCCCATTCATATGAAACAAGCCCACCAAAGAGGCCACTATCTAGAAATTCAAGCGTCCAAAGAACATTATTATTATTATTATTATTATTATTATTATTATTATTATTATTATTATTATTATTATTATTATTATTATTATTATTATTATTCAGAAGGTAAACCCCGATTCATATGAAACAAGCCCACCAAATGGATATTATGGTGTTCATTTGAAAGAAGTTCCAGAAGATGATAAGCAACACGAAGAGGTCAGTTATTAGAAAAAAATATATATTAATAAATTGTTAGAAATAAATAGGAAAACGTGGATATATCAGCCAAATACATGGTTAATTGTTTAAGTAGTAAATGCTTTAAATCTTCTCTTGAACTTTTGAGGTTCTGGTTGCACACCATTTCATTTGCTTTGCACCTTTCATGCAATATTTCCATTTTATGGAGAAATTCTCTCATTATCTTGCGGGTGATATGTAAATCCCTTTTGAAATCTCTCGTTTCTTTAGGTGGTTCCAATTACGTATCGGATGAAACTGACATTTTCCGATATCAAATTTATAATTAAGTAAAAAGCAAGTAAATCAATAAATAAATATGATTATCATCCATCATGTTCCCGGTTTTTCTCTTTGACTACCTTCAACAATTTCGAAATCAGAAGTAATTGATTGATATTCCAGTATTATTACAATTTTCGCAAGGACAAGCCAGTCATTTCTCGTTAAATATTGTATTTTTAGCCTCTGGCATATTTCCAACCTCTCGGTGTTGTTAGCTTACCGGATAATCTCTCTGGCGTAGCTTCGAAGTCCCCTCGTTGTATGGGGCCCTTCAGAAGACCGCCCCTGGAAAAGAAAATGGTAGGTGGAGCAGCTGAAGGCCGCCCTGGGTTGGAGGAGGACGGGGGCCGTATGCCACTTTTGGGGAAGGGGGTATAGGGAGGGGTGGGGGAGGTGGGGAGGATGTCGGTGGGCGTCCGTCGGGTCGGGTTGTTGGTCGGGGAGTCGGTTAGTACCGTGGCAGCGCTGTGGTGGAACTCCCGACATGCAGCGCAACCGGGAGAAGCGTCAGAGTAAATCATGTCTTGCTTTATGGGCGCACGCCCTCAATTACCCGCTCGTCTCCCCACACCCCTCCCCTTTCCACCCCTCTCTCCCTCTCTCTCTCATCTATCCTCCTCTCTCTCTCTCTCTCTTTCTCATTATCCATTTCATTTGTCAGTCTTACGTGTCAATGTTACTTCTCCCATATATATATATATATATATATATATATATATATATATATATATATATATATATACATATATATATATATATAGAGAGAGAGAGAGAGAGAGAGAGAGAGAGATTGCAAATATTTTGATTTACGTATACAAAAGGATACTATATATATATATATATATATATATATATATATATATATATTATATATATATAGATAGATATATATATATATATATATATATATATATATCTATATATGGGTGTGTGTGTGTGTGTATGTATGTATATATATATATATATATAATATATATATATATATATATATATATATATATATATATATATATATATATATATATATATACATGATATAAAACCTATGCGCTCGAGTGCATGTGTATGTGGTGACATATGAATCTATACACGCACGTAGCGTATATGTACACACCGCTGCGTACATGTATATTTCATCTCTACCTCTTCCCATTACCGTAGAAATCCGGTGTCCATTCACCGTTTACATAGAAAGAGGAATAGGGCGATGGACCGGGATATTAAAGCGAATGAGGCAGTTTGAATGTTAAAAGGAATAAGAAAAAGAAATAAAAAGAGAGA
>NC_061093.1:14168931-14171431 GCF_015104395.2 Macrobrachium nipponense | reverse complement strand
ATGATATCTGAAACACAGATGCCCTTTGAGATGTTCATTACCTGTCTTTGTTTAATCAAGGCCGATTCTATCATGTGACGTTTGTATCGACAGTTGCTGCTATAAATTATACGTGACAAATTCCAGTTTATTCTGTAGTATGGTTATTTATATGGTTAAAATTAGCTGAGCTCTGTTGTCCAGAGCTAACTGAACGTTTATGTTGCATTAATTTCTTGGGAAGTGATTTTCCTGTAAAAGCGATGTAAGATTGGTCAAAGTCCAGAAATGGGATTTCGTGCACTCCTGCGTCCGGGTCTTTTGTTGGACGTTAATCAGGGACTTGGTTAAGGTTTTTGGGTAGGTAAAGGCAAAAGGGTTAGATTTTCCAAGGGTCTGGGTCACTGTCTTAATCCTCTCCAGGTGATGAATTTTTTATTTATTGTTGGGTGTCTCTCTGGTCTTGTCTTGAGGGGGTCGGTAATATATATATTATATATATATATATATATATATATATATATATATATATATATATGTATATATATATATATATATATATATATATATATTATATATATATATATATATTATGCCAACACATACACGTGTGTGTGTGTGTGTGTGTGTGAGAGAGAGAGAGAGAGAGAGAGAGAGAGAGAGAGAGAGAGAGAAAGAGTTGTGTATGTGTTTGCATAATATATTTTTATACATATATATGTGTGTATAAAATATGAATATTATATAATATACATAGTATATATATTATAATATATATATATATATATATATATATATATATATATATATATTTACCGACCCCACATCAAGACAAGACCGAGAGACACCCAACAATAAATTAAAAATTCCTCACCTGGACAGGATTATATATATATATATATATATATATATATATATATATATATATATATATATATATATATATATATATATATATATATATATATATATATATATATATATGTGTGTGTGTGTGTGTGTGTGTGTGTGTGTGTGTGTGTGTGGCTTATAGCTATTTATTTCAGCCATTGCGGTGAAAAAAAATATCACCCTAATATTTTTCTGTAGGACTACATTAACATGCGTAAAATGTTATTATACAAGTTTATTCGTATGTGGATGATGTGTGCATGGTTGCTTCCTTAATTATGCTACCAATGGTATGCAATAAAGTCTGTTGCATGATTATATTAATAATGAAGTATTTCTAGTACAATCAACTTTCCTTCATCTTTTTATCTCTTTTATTAATTATTAATTGCTGTAAAGCTGTAATGCCTTTTATTATAACTCACTGCAGTTTTAAGCTATCGTCTGTCTAGTAGAATGTTTTGTGGTTTGACGCTCTTGTCGTAAATAGAAGAGGTTGCAAAGCTAAGTAGCAGGTATTACTTTTTTTTCTTTTTCTTTGTATCTCAGTCATCCTATTCGACTGGGTGGTTTTACAGTCTAGGGATCCGGGTTGCATCCTTAGGAGTCCATCACTTTTCTCACTTTGTGCTCTGTTTCTAGTAGCGCACACATCTGCATAAGTCCTGGAGCTACTTCGCCAACTAGTTTTTTCAGGTTCCTTTTCAGGGATTTGGGGATCGTGCCTAGTGATTATGGATACAAACAATATCCACTGGCATATCCCATATCCTTCTTATTTCTATTTTTAGGTCTCGATACTTATTATTATTATTATTATTATTATTATTATTATTATTATTATTATTGTTATTATTACTGGTCTTGAGAGGTGAATACGGAACTTGTAAGTTCATTGTTATGATGATGATGATTGTGATGATTTTTATTATTATTAATATCATTATTTAATTATTATTATTATTTTTTTTTTTTTTTTTTTTTTTTGCTCTATCACAGTCCTCCATCCTCCAATCGACTGGGTGGTATTTATAGTGTGGGGTTCCGGGTTGCTTCTTGCCTCCTTAGGGAGTTCATCACTTTTCTTACTATGTGCGCCGTTTTTCTAGGATCACACTCTTCTGCAGAGTCCTGGAGCTACTTCAGCCTCTAATTATTATTATTTATTATTATTATTATTATTATTATTATTATTATTATTATTATTATTTTGTTTTTGTTATTTTGGTATATCACAGTCCTCCAATTCGACTGGGTGGTATTTATGGTGTGGGGTTCCGGGTTGCATCTTGCCTCCTTAGGAGTCCATCACTTTTTTCACTATGTGCGCTGTTTCTAGTAACACACACACTTCTGCATAAGTCATGGAGCTACCTCGGCGTCTAGATTTTCAGGTTCCTTTTCAGAGATCTTGGGATCGAGCCTAGTGGTTATAGGTACAATTTCCACTGGCATATCCCATATCCTTCATATTCCTATTTTCAGGTCTCAATACTTATTATTATTATTATTATTATTATTATTATTATTATTATTATTATTATTATTATTATTATTATTATTATTATATTATTCTTGAGAGCTGAATACGGAACTTGCGAATTCATAATTATGATGATGATGATGATGA
>NC_061093.1:14156431-14163931 GCF_015104395.2 Macrobrachium nipponense | reverse complement strand
TTCCTGGATTCACAACTCGAGTGGTTTGTATTTCTAAATAACGTGGAGGTCTGTAAGCTAAATTATCTTCCATGATTTAGAATGTGAAAGTCTGTAGACCATCTTATCATTAATGAAAAGCTTTCCATGTGATCAGGCTCTCTCTCTCTCTCTCTCGATAAAAAGATTACCAGGAATTCCATCCTAGCGCAGATGCAATGGCATCAGTCGATTCCTGAAAAAAATTAATAAATAATTACATAAATAAATAAGTACAAAATGCGCCGAAGTTTCTTTGTCGCGATCAAGTTTTCTGTACAAAGTGTAATACTACATAGAAACTCTCAGTCAACGGTTCACGAAACTCATCCGCGGCCCAGGAAATTATCAGCCACAGCCCCGTGGTGGCCTGTGTTGTTGGCAACTATAGGAATGCCAGACGCACGAACATGTCTAACTTTAACCTTAAGTAAAATAAAAAACCTACTGAGGCTAGAGGGCTGCAATTTGATATGTTTGATGTTCGGATGATGGATAATCAACATACCAGTTTGCAGCCCTTTAGATTCAGCAGTTTTGACGATCTGTTGGCGGCAAGAAAACGTGCGGACTAACAGACAAATAACCATCTCTGTAGTTTCCTTACAGAAAACTAGAAACCCATTGTTCCTCTGTTGACCAAATCAGTGGATTATGCACTTGGTGGTGTGTCGAGTGTAGAAGTTTCTTGTGAGACTGAATGATCAGAGTTGCTTATGAACAGACTATGCTATCTTTTTGTTTGATTGTCTACAAGTTCACATTCGAATACTGTAGAAATAATGGTATACGTATGGAAGTCTGTAACTGGGCTACACTTATAAACACCCACAACCAAACAAACGGACGTAAACCTATAATTACTATTAAGTAAGTGTATTAATGCTTGTGTTGAACTACACATTTAACTGTCAATTTTCTGCATTCCTAAAAGCGTACTTTAAACTTGATTAATTCTTCATGCTATCTCTGTTCAAATTCTTTTAGCAGTTTCCTCCTCTTCTGATTGATTACCTTACTTTCAGCAATTATATTTCTTTTAATAATCTTTGCATTTATATATGTATATATATAATATATATACATATATAAATTATATATATATATTATATATATATATATATATATATATATATATATATATATATATATATATAGTAGTTACTAGAATGCCAGCAACTGATGCCACAATATTTACTCAAGTATTTATAAGGACGAAACGAAATAAAAAAAATAAATAATACACCCTAAAAGAAAAAAAAACACATACACACGTGTTAATTTTTACTTAAGTATGGAATAGAAGAAAAATGTAGAAGTACAAATATTATGTATTTTATGCTCTGTATTATTTTTTACTTCACGCCAAACGTCACAAATCTTGGACACGCCATCTTCACCATTACTCCAGCATTCAGGAAATTAACGGCAATTTAATATATAACAAAAATATTACTTACATTTTTTTTCCGTCATCGTCATTGAATTTCAGATATTTATTGTGTGTGATACGCATGACATATTAGAGCTGGTGCCCAGTCGGGTCGTACTTTATACTGGTGTGGTAAAGTTATGACTTACTGCTCAGTATTGCACAATGGGACATACTGTCGTTGTACGTCATGTGGGATTTCACTCTTACCTTCCATGCGCCTCTCTCTCTCTCTCTCTCTCTCTCTCTCTCTCTCTCTCTCTCCTTTTTAGTTTTCATTTGTTAAGGTACTCGTACTGGCTATCTCTCTCTCTCTCTCTCTCTCTTAACAACATTCTTTTATGTTTGTTCGCGTTCGTTTTTATCATGTTTCACTTCTCTTCCATTTACGGAAAATAAATAATGATAAACATTAATATTATTTTAAATGTATAACTATAAGTGAACAACGGTTATAAGGAAATTCCCAAGGAAATTATGTAACATTATTAGCCATCATTGAATACGGAAGTATGGAGAGAATTCAAAAGCATCGAAACACAAGCTTCCCGTGGATCTGCTTGTCTCCACAGAGTTAATGTGAGAAGTAGTGCCTACCGGGTGTTACCATATTAAGGAAGGATTTTCTTTTCCCACAGCGTAAAATATGGTCGAGTTCGTCGACTGTAGTATTTTACAAGCAAGTCTTCTCTCCAAGACGTGTTCTGTGTCGGTTTGTTTACCCGAGTGCAGAGGTACACATCAGGCTGGTTTTTATAGTTTTCTGAAAAGAAAATTATTGTGCCGGCTTTGCCTGTCTGTCCGTCCTCACTTATTGCTGTCCGCCCTCAGATCTTAAAAACTGCTGAGGCTAGAGGGCTGCAAATTGGTATGTTGATCATCCACCCTCCAAATCATCAAATATACCAAATTGCAGCCATCTAGCCCCATTAGTCTTTATTTTATTTAAGAACAAAGTTAGCCATAATCGTTCTTCTGCCAACGATATAAGCCAGGCCACACCGGGACGCGGTTAATGTTTCATGGGCATCGGCTCATACAGCATTATACCGAGACCACCGAAAGACAGATCTATTTTCGTAGGCCTTGATAACACGATGTACAGAAAACTCGACTGCTTTGGCGCATATTTTACTTGTTCATATGATGACTTGCAGTTCTTTTATTGTGTTTAAAAAAGCTCAGTTTCAACTGAATGAAATAGAGAAATATTATTTAAACGTTAAATTGTGTTAGTATAGTGTCAGCTATAGTTAATCGAATTTTTCACAATTATTCAATTGTGTACGATTTATTTGCTCTCAAAACCATGCATAAATACAGTATGCAGATAGATCAGAGACGTTACAAAAATACAATTAGATACAACATAAAAGATGAAATGATACACTCTTATGATAATAATGTTAGAGTAATGTTATTGAGTTATATTCATAGCAAGGCGTACAGAAAGCAATCTATATCATTTTCCGACGTAACATTTGCATAATAATGCATGTCAGGGTACAGATGGCATTGCAGGATAAGAGAAACGAAATAAATTTCAAGTGCTAATTAATGTAACCGAAGCATAAATAATATGACATCAGTTTGTCCAGCAGGCGCCATCTCTCACTCAAGGTAATTATTGAGGTGGACATTAGAATGGCAGAGGAAACAAAAGAATAACAAAGAAAAACAAACTGACAAAATGAGGATTGTTTGCCTAATGCAAAAACGCTTGTTGTTATTTGTAATACAGATAAATAAATAAATAAATAAATAAAAATGACAAGCCCTAAATGCACATGATTCTGATTTTAGTGGAACTGACCGTGATTCCAGAGAAATTAGACTGTGATTCCAGAGGAACAGGCTGTGATTCCCGAAGAAGTGACTGCGATTCTAGAGGAACAGGCTGTGATTCCGAGAAAGTGATTCTAATTTTAGTGGAACTGACCATGATTCCAGAGAATTTAGATTGTGATGCATGAGGAACAGGCTGTGATTCCCGAAGAATGACAGCGGTTCCAGAGAAACTCACTGATTCCCGAAAAAAAGTTCCTGTAATTCCAAAGGAACTGACTGATTCCCGAGAAATTAGACTGCGATTCATGAGGAACTGACTGATTCCCGAAGAAGTGACTATGATTACAGAGGAACAGGTTGATTCCCGAATAGATGACAGTGATTCCTGAGGAACTTACTGTGATTCCCGAGGAAAGTATTCTGATCCCCAAAAACCTGACTGTGAGACCTGAGTGATTCCAGAGCTATTAGTTGTCATTCCCAAAGCCTGACCGTGATTTTAGAGAACTGACTACGATTCCCGAGGAATTAGACTGCGATTCCCGAGGAATTAGACTGCGATTCCCGAGGAAATGACTGTGATTCCCGTGTAATTGACTGTGCTTCCCGTAGAACTGACTGTGATTCCCAAAGAAATTACTGTGATTCCAGAGAACTGACTGATTCTCGAAGAACTGACCATGAACCCGGAGGAATTTATCACGATTCCCTAAAAGTTGATTGTCATTACATGGATTTAGACTAAGATTCCAGAGGAGCTTATTCTGATTGCCGAAGAACTGACAGTAATTCCCGAGGTACTGACTGTCATTCCCGAGGAACTCAATCTGATTGCCAAAGAACTGACAGTAATTCCGGAGGAATTGATTGTCATTCCTGAGGAACTCACTCTGATTGCCGGTGAACTTACAGTAATTCCCAGGGAATTAACTGTCACTCTTGAGGAGCTCACTCGATTGTCGAAGAACGTAATTAATTCCCGAGGAATTGACTGTCATTCCCGAGGAACTCGCTCTGATTGCCGGTGAACTTACAGTAATTCCCGATGAATTAACTGTCATTCCCAAGGAACTGATTGTGATTCCTGAGATATTTTTGTTTCTCTCCGACATGTCAAAGAGACCTGGGGAGTAAAACAACTTGCACTGGTCATGGTTGCCCTATGAATTATGCCATTGTCCTCTGCTTTCCTTTAGGAAATATCTGCAATTATACTCTGTTTTTTTCCATCTGTCCATCCGCCTGTGGTGTTTTTGTATGGTAACACTGCGCCCCGGGCTTTAGATAGTTACATTCAGCTTACATTCAACGATTATAATAATATCCTATTTCGAATATTAACAGTGTAATTCGCATACAGTAAATTATTAAAACACTTTTCAGTTGCAAATGTACACCCAGATATCCTTTTATTTACCTAAAACTTACACATAGCGTAACTATCTAAAGCCCGGGACGCAGTGTTACCATACAAAAACACCACAGGCGGATGGACAGATGAAAAAAAAAACAGAGTATAGTTAATAGTGACATTACACTTACGGAAAAATCACAACTGTATCATCGAAGCGGCAAAGATTTTTTTTTCCTTTTTTTTTCTTGTTATTGATAGTATATCCTGTTGTGAATGAGTTCAGTTTAACGCTCAGTGCATTTATGGGCATGCGTATGAAAGAGAATGTTACCCTGACGAAGTCTCATGCAAGGGCAGAGATTAATGACCTAGGCATTACATTACCCACTTTGATACACAGTTGCTGCTGGAAGAACTAGTTGTATAATATTTTAGTTGAATATATGATGGTACTTCGTTTACGAACCTTTAAGAAGAGTCTTAGATATATACATATATATATATATATATATATATATATATATATATATATATATATATATATATATATATATATATATATATATATATATATATATATATATATATATATATATATATATATTATATATATATATATATATATATAATGATATATATATATGTATATGTATGTATGTATGTGTATAAATATACGTATATGTGTGTGTGTGTATGTGTATGTATACATAAATATTGCTCTACGCCCTATCGGGCCTTGACGTGAGCAGAGCCGCTTCGCATTCACATCGATATGAAGACCAGTAACCGATACATCAAGTGTATCAAAGGCGAACACCTCTCCTCCTTTTTCGTCTTCCTCCTCCTCCTCCCTCCTCCCATACTTCTACCCCATCCTCCTTCTCCTCCTCCTCCTCCTCCGTCTCCTCTTCCTCCTCCTCCTGCTCGGCTGAGCCATTACTAGGCTTCACAGCTATCGCTGCCATTATTTTTATAAGCCGCGTTCCTGCGAACCGAATATCAGGTTAATCCCGTACGTCAGATAAATGTGGTAATTATAAAGCCAAGGAGGAGCCATACCGAGAAGTTGTGGATCACGGCCGCTGCCTCTTCGATATTGGTAAGGGAGCATTCTTATTAAGCTAATTGCAGGTTGAGAGATGGTGAAGTTGCCATAAACTTGGTCGTATTTCCCTCTAATATATTGGGCTCTGTCGTTGTCCGGAGGGAAGGAAATGTGTGGGCAGGCGCCTGCCTCCTCTCGCCATCGCTTCGGTTGAGCGTGTTCTCGTTTTCTATGCACGGCCAGATTCGTCTTCGTCTCTTCTTTCCTGACTTCAGCGAGTTTTCTTGATGCCCTTCGATTCTCTAGTGGATTCTGGTCGGTTTATTGGCCTTCTTTTTATAGAATGCTGGTGTTAAAAGACCTCATTTTATCCCTTTTATAACAGTTCGTGTCCTGTTCTCCATATTCCACTGAGTAAGGCACACGGCTGGTGTTTGACATGATGTCTTAAGGTTGGTCTAACGTAATACGAGGAAACCAGTCAGAGATATTCATTAAGTGACCTCCTTCAGGCATTTACCTTTATGGGAGAAATCAGGGGACAAGTAAAGATTCGTTACCTTGTAAACCATTTTACTTCTGAGCCGGTTTCGTCTTAAAATGGGGTCATTTTGAGAAGGTTGCCTACTAAAATCACCAGCTAATTTCCATCGAGTTCTGCCATGCGCTCTTCAGATGTTCTGTTAAACAAAGTGTAAAGGGCGTTGGCGGACTTTATTGAGATGGCTATTTGTCTGTCTGTCCGCACTTTTTCTGTCCGCCCTCAGATCATAAAAACTACTAAGGCTAGAGGGTTGCAGATTGGTAAGGTAATCATCCACCTTCCAATCATCAAACTTATCAAATTGCAACCCTCTAGCCTCAATAGTTTTTAATTTATTTAAGGTTAAATTTAGCCATGAACGTGCATCTAGCATCACATAGGTGCCAACAAAATAGGCTACCACCCGGCCGTGGCTGAAGGTTTCATGGGCCGTGGCTAAGAGATTCATACAGCATTATACGCTGTACAGAAAACTCGAATGCGCTTAGAAACTTCGGCGCATTTTTTACTTGTTTATTTTTAAAATCAGTTGAAATTAGGTACGTCAGTAAGTTAGTAAGTCAGGCTTGGAGGAAACTGTTAATGAAAGGCTATTATGAGGCATTAGAAAAGATTATTATAAAAAAGTGTAAATAAATCATTTTGGGGTTTTAATAGAAAAAGTACATTCTTTCTATGTGTACCAATTTGCTAAAATCTGATTGATATCAGTTTTACTGTTAGTAATGAGTCTTATTTTGTTTGATAAATTACTTGCGTTGAAAAATCATGTTTGTTTTATATTTTTTCTGGCGAAACATATCACATAGGTCTTATGTTTCTTGAGTTCCTCGGGAAGTATTTTAGATTACATCATAGTATTTTATTATTTACAATATATATATATATATATATATATATATATATATATATATATATATAATATATATATATATATACCTAAGACTACTCTTCATAAACACACTAAAAAATTCTATTGGAAAAATCATGAATTTAATTTTTCTTTACCTACTTTTCGTGTAAATTGTTTTCCCTCTTTCCGCTAAAAATAAGAAAATGTCCTTAACAGAAGAGGAGGAGGAGGAGGAGAAGGAAGATGAGGAGGACGTAAGAGGGAGGAAGAGAGGAGGAGGAGGAGGAGGAGGAGGAGGAGGAGGAAGAGGAGTCAAAGCAAGAAAATATGGAGCGAGGGAAAATAGTAGTGCCTAGATGGTCCCAAATAATCACAGAAACATTAAACCACCACTTCGCTCTGGTTTATGCCGGTCTAAAATATTCCTAAGTACACCATGAAACTAACATTAAAACACTTCCAGGCC
>NC_061093.1:14138931-14146431 GCF_015104395.2 Macrobrachium nipponense | reverse complement strand
ACGATGCTCCGTCTCCTCCTACCAGTCTGCCTTCGCCTGTAATTTACGTCACTGAGTGAAATTCCCTATTCTGTTATTCAGCTTTTTTTTCCTCTCTCTCTCTCTTATAGGACGGAGCTTCATCTCTCACCCCACCCCCCAACCGCCGCCGCCCCTCTCTCTCTCTCTCTCTCTCTCTCTCTCGTAGTAGTATCTTGCTTGGTGAGACGTTCCTGGTCGAAGTCAGATTAATCAACAAAATATCACAAGTTTAACATACGTCTAGAATTTGAGAAATATCTAGAAGTGTTCGTGAACTATCGGTGATAAGATTAGTGTGGAAAATAGTAGGATAAAGCGTCTTCTAAGTTAGTTTATCAAGTGAAATACTGTAAATCAGAACAAGATGGCAGTAAGCTCCAACTGCGGAAAAAAAATGGCGAGATTTAGCTTGCTTGGCAGATTCGCAATACGATGAGGTAGCAGGAAGGGAACTGGCATTTCTGATCTATGAAATCAGCAACAGTCCTAACCAAAAAGATACAAAATCATTCATAGATATATTAGAAGGATACAATCCTTCAAACTGGAACAAATCAAATGAAAACATCTTGACAAAATAATTGAAGAAGTTCCAAATAAATCCAAGTGGTCAAGAGACTCATAAAGAAAATATACATAAACCAACATATTCCGACAAAGAAAATGAATAAAGTGAACCTTGTGAATATCTAATTGATGCATTAGGAAAAAGAATGCCAAAAGCATGTAAACTGTGTAAGGTGTGGTATAGCCATAGTTAATCCACAAAACCTAATCAGAAAATGTGCTGCATGCAACATTCCGACCATCCACAGTGTGCTGAGGTAAATGCAGATATGAGAAAAGGACACAAGAATTTTTTTGCTCACATGTCTACCATGGATAGACAATGTTATTAAATCAAGATGAATGTAAAACAATAGTTGAGGATGAAAGAAGAAGAAGAAAAGGAAAGAAGAAGAGAAGAAGAAGAAGAAAGAAGAGGAAAACGTAAGAGAAATTGTAAACAAACTGAAATGAACAAGAAAAAGATAAGGAAAACAAAGAACAAGATAAAAGTATGGATGCGAGATACTCATTGATACATATGAGGCTATAAAGCACACATACCTACGAAGAAATAAATTACGATATGACAGCACAAAAAGAAAATGCCGAAGAGGCTCTACCCAGATCTACACAATGACGGGAAGAGGAAAAAATATACAAAAAAGACAAAGTCTGCAAACCTTTTGAAAAGAGGGAATTGCAGATATGGAGAAAAATGTTACTACAAACATCCTAAGGTATGTCACAAACTATGAAATATATGGTAAATGTGCATACTAGATGGATATGAGGATGATTGCAGAGATACATCCAAAAATATGCACCTAAAAGAATGGAAAAAGGATGTAAGTTCGACAAAAAATGTAAATATAGCACCCTGTAGCCATGAAAAATAATCAAATAAATAACAATCAAGCAATAAAATCCAAAATAAGAAAGAAACAAATAAAGAGAGGAATGAAGAATATCAGGTAAAAGAAAAAAGCAAGCCATCAACGAGATATGCAGAGGTGCCAGCAAAAATTTCAATGCATCAGCTCCAAGATTCTACTCAAGAGATAATAACTGTTTTTATTATGCAAGGGGATATGCAGATATGGAGAAAATTGCAGATTCAGACACAAAATGAATAATTATGATGAAGGAAGAACAAAATATTATGGAAAAGTTGGATTTTTAATGTCAGAATTTCTGGAAATGAAAAAAAGAACAACATACCAGAACAGGAAAGAGACATGGGAAAATCCTTATTATTACCAATATTAAATGAAGGAGAAAAACACGCAAACCATCATAGTGATGAATGCGCAGGGTTTAGTTACGAGTAAACTCAAAAAGAAAAATAGAGTACTTAGAAGAACTAAACCCAAATTGAAAAGAAAATAGATTATAAGAATATAAGTGAAAACCTGGTATTCCCAAGAGACTGGGAATGATGATCAAAATAAAAGGGTTTCAAACTTATAGATCAGATAGAAAAAATAGGATCAAGGGGGAACCGCAATATATGGGAAAGACAAAAAACAAGGAAAAATATATGAGAAAATATAGTAACTCAGAAATGTGAACTAATAGCGGTTTATAGAATTTGAATCTGAAAAATTAATGAACATAGTAATATTATAGACCTCCTAATACTAAAGAGTTTGACTTAAAATAATAGAAAAATTGGATGATATATGTAGAAATCACAAGACTGGACTATTCTATTCCTATATTGGAGACTTCAACTTTCCTTTCGTAGACTGGAAAGAACGAATAGGAGATTGTGGATGTACTTATACATATAAAAAAGAGAGTAATAGTAGTGCAGAAGATAAGAGGCAATTCGAAAAGCTATTAGATATGCTACTAGAATAACAAACATTCAACAAATAAATCACCTGCCAACAAGAAAGGAAAATACTTTAGACCTAGTATTTGTGAACGAGATGAATTATGTTTAAAGAAATAATAGTTTATAATGCGAGTATTTCAGACCATAATGTCATAGAATTAACAGTCCATTCCAAAGCAAGTGAAAACAGAGATAAGCAAGAAATGAAAAAGTGGGAAGGATATTGGAAAATACAACTTCTACAGTAAAAATATAAAATGGTCAGAAAAATAAATAAATGAAGAATTAAACAAAGATTGGGATAATATTTTCGTAAGTGATGACATAAAGGTAAATACGGAGACTATTATATAAAATATTAGAGAAAATAGGTGGATAAAATATATACCGAAGAGAAAAGTAAACATCAGTCATGCATACCAAGAGACAGAAGGATCTTGTTCCAGAAAATCAGAAAGTGGAAAAAAAAGGTCTAGCAAAAAAAAAATGCATGGAAAGTTATAGAACTAAAAAGTAAGATAGAAATGCAGAACAAAAGATTATACAATCAAAAAAAAATGAAAAACGGGACTTGGAAGAAAAAAACCCTATTAAATATCAAGCAAAATCCCAAACTATTATACTCATATGCGAAGAAGATGAATAAAAGAAGAATAGAAATAGGCCCTCTAAGAATTGAAGGGAGATTAACGAATGAAAAAAAAGGAAAATTTGCAACATACTGGCAGAACGATATAAGAGAGAATTCACACCCCCCTAGATAGATAATGAAGATAATGATATGAAGTAAGGGACTGAAAATAGTGGAATATTTAGCTGACATAGATATTAATGAAGCTGATATTGTGCAGGCTATTAATGAAATTAAAAATGGAGCTGCTGCAGGGGCCTGATGGAATTCCTGCTATTTGTTTTAAAGTAAAGAAAGTAGTTCATTCTATCGCAAAGCCACTTGCAATATTATTAAGACAAAGTGTAGATACAGGCAAGATTTATGATGAGCACAAATTAGCATATATTACCCCTACTTTCAAAAGTGGATCAAGGACTAGAGGCAAGTAATTATAGGCCTGTGAGTCTAACATCACATATTATGAAAGTGTATGAAAGGGTAATAATGAAGAAAAATATTATGAAACACTAATAAAAAATAATTTGTTTAATAAAGGACAACATGGTTTCGTACCCGGAAAAAGTACACAAACCCAACTGTTTAGTCCACCGTGAGAACATATTCAAAAATATGAAAGCGGAAATGAAACAGATGTGGTTTATTTAGACTTTGCAAAAGCTTTTGATAAAGTAGACCATAATATATTAGCGAAGAAAATTAGAAAAAAACACAATATCGTGGATAAAGTAGGAAGATGGTTAAAAGAATTTTTACACAACAGAAAACAGATAGTTATTGCAAACGACGAGAAATCGGATGAAGCCAAGGTAATATCCGGTGTGCCACAAGGTACGGTGTTAGCTGCCAATACTGTTTGTTATTATGATGAAGACATAGACTAATTGAAATGTTTAAGGATTTCGGTAGTGAGTAGTTTCGCAGATGACACAAGAATAAGTAGAGAAATTACTTGTGATGAAGATAGGAACGCTCTACAAAGAGACCTTAACAAAGTATATTGATTGGGCAGAGGTAAATAGGATGGTATTTAACTCTGATAAATTTGAAATCAATAAATATGGAGACAGAGAAAGAAAGCTATATGCATATAAGGGACCTAATAATGAGACAATCACAAATAAGGAAGCAGTTAAAGACCTTGGTGTGATGATGAATAGGAACATGTTATGCAATGATCAAAATAGCAACTCTGTTGGCAAAATGTAAAGCAAAAAATGGGAATGTTGTTACGGCACTTCAAAACAAGAAAAGCTGAACACATGTATTATGCTTTATAAAACATATGTTCGATAGTCCACTTGAATATTTGCAAATATGATATGGTACCCACACTATTCAAAAGGATATTGCACAAATAGAGAGTGTACAAAGGTCCTTTACAGCTAGAATAGAAGAAGTTAAAGACCTTGACTACTGGGAAAGACTACAATTCTTAAAATTATATAGTCTAGAAAGGAGAAGAGAACGCTACATGATAATTCAGGCATGGAAACAGATAGAAGGAATAGCAGAAAATATCATGGAACTAAAAATATCAGAAAGAGCAAGCAGAGGTAGATTAATAGTGCCCAAAACTATACCAGGAAAAATAAGGAAAGCACACAGGACATTAATCCACTACGCACCAGCATCGATAATGCAGCGTCTATTCAATGCGTTGCCAGCTCATCTGAGGAATATATCAGGAGTGAGCGTAGATGTGTTTAAGAATAAGCTCGACAAATATCTAAACTGCATCCCAGACCATCCAAGATTGGAAGATGCAAAACAAAAATATACCGGAAGATGTACTAGCAACTCTCTGGTAGACATTAGAGGTGCCTCACACTGAGGGACCTGGGGCAACCCGAACAAGATGTAAGGTCTGTAAGGTCTGTAAGGTCTCTCTCGTTAAACAATAAGTGTTTTCAACTCCAAGGATGAAATTCCCTAATTTGTTATTCTGTTATTTTTCAGCTTAGAGTGTCATCCTCTCTCTCTCTCTCTCTCTCTCTCTCTCTCTCTCTCTCTCTCTCTCTCATAAAATTGTTTTCTCTTCTAATGGGTGAAATTCCCTATTTTTTTTTATTCTGTTATTTTTCAGCTTAGAGTGTCATCCTCTCTCTCTCTCTCTCTCTCTCTCATAAAATTGTCTCTTCTAATGGGTAAATCTATATTCTGTTATTTTTCAGCTTCAAAGTGTCTCTCTCTCTCTCTCCTAAAATTGTTTTCTAATGGGTAAAATTCCCTATTTTTCTCTGTTATTTTTCAGCTTAGAGTGTCATCTTCTCTCTCTCTCTCTCTCTCTCTCTCTCTCTCTCTCTCTCTCTCTCTCTCTCTCTCATAAAATTGTTTTCAACTCTTCAACTCCACTGGGTGAAATTCCCTATTTTGTTATTCTGTTAGTTTTCAGCAGCATAGAATGTCCTCTCTCTCTCTCTCTCTCTCATAAAATTGCTTTCAACTCCAATGGGTGAAATTCCCTATTTCTTTATTCTGTTATTGTTCCCTATTTTTTTATTCTGTTATTATTCCCTATTTTTTTATTGTTATTTCTCAGCAGTCTCTCTCTCTCTCTCTCTCTCTCTCTCTCTCTCTCTCTCACAAAATGTTTTTCATCTTCTCTCTCTCTCTCTCTCTCTCTCTCTCTCTCTCTCTCTCTCTCTCTCTTAGAATTGTTTCCAACCCCACAGAGTTAAATTCCGTATCTGTTAATAATTTTTCTTAAACATAGAAAGTCATCTCTCTCTCTCTCTCTCTCTCTCTCTCTCTCTCTCTCTCTCTCTCACACACACACACACACACACACACACATGAAATTGTTTTCAGCTCCTTTTACCAATCGTAAATTATGTTGATATTCCCTCCCAGTTAAATCTCCATTTGCGAATCCTTCAGAGGTAACCGATGCTTGCCATTCATATTTCATTCCTCCCTTTTTTCTGTTAAATTCTTTTAATTTCTTTATTCATTTGTATGAGTTATTGTCCATCCTATATTTTTTCCATTGATTCATCAGGCATGATCTCATATTCTTTATTGTGCTCAAATTAGATTGATATTGTTTTAGATATTTGTCATAGTAATTCTTAAGAAATACTGTCACTCACACAATCTCTGCCTTTCTTGGAGGCCTTTTTATTTATTATAATCTGTTTATCTTTTTCCTTCTGTTTATTTATACTTATATAATCTCTTTCTTTCTATTTATTCAGATTTACATGACCTCTTTCTATCTTTACGGCCTTTTTTTATTTTTCATCTGCCTGTTTTTTTCCTTCTATTTATGTACTGCCATAATTTCGTTCTGTCTCAAAAGATTTTTAATTATAATCTGCTAGCAATTTTCCCTTCTGTTACCTTATTATATTCTGCTTGCCCCTTTTCCTTCTATTTATGTGCACTTACATTATCTCTCTCGTAATAAGTTTTTTTTTTATTATCATAATCTGATTGCTTTCCCCTTTCTGTTTACTTACACTCAGGGTCTATCACTCTATCAGTAGCTATGGCGTCTATGCATCATTTCGTTCCTTTGGCAAGAGAGCTTTACCTTTTTTAAGTTTTTTGAAAAGAAAAGTATTGTACCGGCTTTGTATGTCCGTCCGCATTTCTTTCTGTCTGGACTTTTTCTGTTCGCCCTCAGATCTTGAAAACCTTTGAGGATAGAGGACTGTTAACTGCTATGTTGATCCTTCCCCCCCCCCCCCCCACTCCCCCCCCCCCCCCCCCCCCCCCCCCCCCCCCCCCCCCCCCCCCCCCCCCCCCCCCACCCCCCCCCCCCCCCCCCCCCCCCCCCCCCCCCCCCCCCCCCCCCCCCCCCCCCCCCCCCCCCCCCCCCCCCCCCCCCCCCCCCCCCCCCACCCCCCCCCCCCCCCCCCCCCCCCCCCCCCCCCCCCCCCCCCCCACCCCCCCCCCCCCCCCCCCCACCAACCCCCCCCCCCCCCCTACCCCCCCCCCCACCCCCCCCCCCCCCCCCCCCCCCCCCCCCCCCCCCCCCCCCCCCCCCCCCCCCCCCCCCCCCCCCCCCCCCCCCCCCCCCCCCCCCCCCCCCCCCCCCCCCCCCCCCCCCCCCCCCCCCCACCCCCCCCCCCCCCCCCCCCCCCCCCCCCCCCCCCCCCCCCCCCCCCCCCCCCCCCCCCCCCCCCCCCCCCCCCCCCCCCCCCCTATCATCACACATACCAAATCCCAGCCCTCTAGCCTCCGTAACTGTTATTTTATTGAAGGTTAAAGTTAGCCTTAATCGTTCTGCTGACAACAATAAAGTCCAGGCCACCAAAGGGCAGCGGTTAAAGCTTCATGGGCCGCGGCGGCTCATGCAGCATTTTTACCGAGCCCACCGAAAGATAGATCTATTTTAGGTGGCCTTGATCATAGGCTGTAGCGGATGCATAGAAAACTTTATTGCGCCGAAGAAACTCCGGCGTATTTTTTTTTATTTGTTTTCTTGTGTATCTTTTAGCTCAGTGATGAAAAGGGT
>NC_061093.1:14116431-14133931 GCF_015104395.2 Macrobrachium nipponense | reverse complement strand
CTTGAAAGTAATTTACGTATCACTTACATGTCACATTTGCTGGAATGAATGGAGATAATTATGCAAGCAAACTGTGGTTTACAACCACCTATGACTGCTGCCTTTCCCTC
The DNA here is from genome assembly GCF_015104395.2 of Macrobrachium nipponense. Classification (NCBI taxonomy): domain Eukaryota; kingdom Metazoa; phylum Arthropoda; class Malacostraca; order Decapoda; family Palaemonidae; genus Macrobrachium; species Macrobrachium nipponense. Next base: position 14,133,821 of record NC_061093.1, on the reverse strand, counting down.
TTGAGATGACTTGCTACAAATGATTTGAATTCTGTTAAATTTACTTTTTATTATTATTATTATTATTATTATTATTATTATTATTATTATTATTATTATTATTATTATTCATTTATTTATTTGTTTGTTTCTTTATTTATCTTATTTTTTTGTCTATCACAGTCCTCCGATTCGACTGGGTGGTTTTTATAGTGTGGTGTTCCTGGTTGCATCCTGCCTCTTTAGGAGCCCGTCGCTTTCCTTATTATGTGAGCTGTTTCTAGTAGCACATTCTCTGCATTAGTCCTGGAGCTACTTCGGCATCTAGTTTTTAGGTTCCCTTTTAGAGAACGTGGGATCATGCCTTGTGTTCCTATGATTATGGGTACAACTATCACTGGTATATCCCATATTGTTGTTATTTCTACTTTCAGGTCTTAATACTTTTAAAAAATATTTATCATTATTATTATAATTATTATTGGTTGTGCATTCTTATAAGAAGGACTGAATCCTCATTAAGCTGTGTAACCAACCTACACAAAGCAGACTAGCACCAAATGATAATCAGGAAATCATTCGTGAACTTATATGGAGACCAGAAAGAATCAAACAAGCAACTGAAAAATTTTAAAACAGATATACGAAAAACCACAGCTATCCTTCAACAGGCTGAAACTGCTCGTTTAACCCAACCCCACTATTGAGTCCGGAATATTAAATAACAATAAGTGAAAAGGATGTGTCAAGAAATATCAGTAACACTTGTTAGCTAACAAATTCATGCAAAGTACTTGGGCGACCTGAAACTTTTAGACAATTACAAAAACTATCACAATGACCAAATATCATTTTGAAGGAGATGATTAATTTCATTTTTTTAAATACATTCGTGGAGAATTACTCAAGGCAATTATTCTTGGTTTTTAAAACAGATAAAAAAAACCTATGCAGTGACATAATCTACACTGACATAATACGGGAGATCTTTTGATACTTTGTGACTGGGCTAATGATGACAGCCGCTCGAGACATCTTCACAAAACGGCATTCGAAATTTAAAATTGAATGAAAAAAAAATGTGATTTCGGTTTATACGGAATGTCCTTAATATTAACCATTGAATAATAATAATAATAATAATAATAATAATAATAACAATAATAATAATAATAATAATAATAATAATAATAATAATAATAATAATAATAATAATAATAATAATAATAATAATAATGAGGAGGAGGAGGAGGAGGAGGAGGATATGTGATATGCCAGTGGAAGTTGTACCCATAATCATAGAAACACTAGGCACGATCTCAAGATACCTGGAAAAACTAGATGCCGAAGTAGTTCCTAGACTCTTGCAGAAAAGTGTGATAATAGAAACATCGCACATAGTGAGAAAAGTGATGGACTCCTAAGGAGGCAGGATGCAACCAGGACCCCCACACTATAAAAACCATCTAATCGAATTGGATGACTGTGATAGAAAAAAAATAATAAATTATTCAATTTCATTAGCGTGTGGATTATAATCATAAAAACAAAACAAAAAATAATTTTCAATCATTCCAAAAGGAACCTGAATGAAGTTTGAAAATTCTGTAATTCGCAACAAAGAAATTCATAGGGCAAACCAAAGGAACAGACCGCCAATATTAAATTAAATAAAAGATTAAAAATAAGGCTTAAAAACGAACATAAAACTCAAACTATAAAATTAAAACAAAACTAGGCAAAGTTTTTACGTTTAATCTTCCAGCAATAAAAAACAAAACTTATCGGTGACAACACAATCATTCCAAAGACTAAGACAAAAGAGAAGCCATGGAAACATCCTTCGTAGTCCCACTGTGTCTCACCTTTCCAGGAGAGGGGCCCCGCCCCCTGACCTCAGTTGGGTAAATATAATTCTACGCTGAAAGGTAATTTATGAGACTAAAATACTAAACCTATTATTCCCAAACTTCTGGACAAGAAGAATAAATGCCTCCTGAGAAATCCTTGGAGGAGTCCTTTAGAAGAGTTCTCTGGAGAAGTCCTTAGGAGGAGTCCTCCGGGGGAGTCTTTTGGAGGAGGCTTTTGGAGGAGTCCTCTAAAGAAAACCTTTGAAGGAATCTTCTAGAGGAGTCTTTCGGGAGAGTGTTCTGGAGGAGTCCTTGGAAGGAATCCTTTGGAGGAGTCCTCTGGAGAAATCCACTGGAAAGATCTTTTGAAGTAATCTTCTAGAGGAGTCCTTTGGAAGAGTCCTCTGGAGGATTCCTTTGCAGAAGTCCAGTGGAGGAATCTTTTGGAGAAATCTTTTGAAGAAATCCTTCGTAGGAATCCTCTAGCGGAGTCCTTCGGAAGAGTCCTTTGAAGGAGTCCTTTACAGAAGTCGTATAAAGAAATCCTTTGGAGGAGGAAAGTAAAAATATTTATTATTGAACTTTTTAAATTACGCTTTCACACACTCACACACACACACACACACATATATATATATAAATAATATATATATATATATATATATATATATATATATATATATATATATATATATATATATATATATATATATATATAATTATTACGCACATGCATAAGTAACCACGCCGTGTAAATATACACTGACACACATCAACAAAACAAATGTGCATGCGTAAAAAATTACGTAAGACTTTGTCATAGCAGAACTAAAAATAATAAGTATAAAACCCAAAATAAAAAAATATTATGTTAGCACCTTGACTGAAAAACAAGAATAATGAGAAATATAAAACTCAAAACAAAATAAAATAAATGAATAGAATTCATCTGTACAGTAACAAGGCGTGCTCCGACATCAAGCTAACTCGAGAGCATGCTAAAATCTGAGGCCAAATAGCGCATTGTTTCACCAACGAAAATTAAAATAAATACGCTATATTTTATCAATTTTTCTGTAGTGTTTAACATGCACATCAATTATTTTTTTATATTTTCATCCTAATAAATCAAAAATATCCTATCCTAAAATTCCTGTAACTTTTACTCAACGCGGAACACCTTTTTCAGACCTTTTTAGACTCTTCCATAGGTCACTGCTATCATCCCTCCAACAAGAATAACAACAGCAAGAGCAAGAATAACAACAAAAGCAAACAGCAAAGTGTTGTAGCTTTTACTCAACGCGAAACACCTTTTTCAGACCTTTTTAGACTTTTCCATAGGTCACTGCTATCATCCCTCCAACAAGAATAACAACAGCAAGAGCAAGAATAACAACAAAAGCAACAGCAAAGTAGTTTGTAGGCTTACTCCCCGAGTAAGCGAAAACGAGGGTTTTGGTGTCGTATTTGACGCCTTTCGTTCTTCTGGAATTCAACGTAAAATTACAGAAAAGGTTGCATGATTGAAAGTCATCCATATAGCCATCGTAAGTATTGTTGGTAATATGAGAAAAAACGTGCGAATAAACACCTGTTCTTGGCCATTCGAAGCACGCGAGTGCACGCGAGTGCACGCGCGAGCACACATTTGAACATTTTAGTCAGACGATAACAATGAGGTTGCTTCTGTGTCCGAGGTGATATGACCTAATAAAAATCAAAAGTTTATTAAATCTGTATTTTCAGTAATAATGAAAGCCTATAGCCTATTTGTATTATCAAGGCCAACCATTCAATACTGTATTATTGTAAGTTTAGTAAACTATTATTGTTATTATTATTCAGAAGATGAACCTTTTTCATATGGAACAATCCCACAGTGGCCATTGACTTGAAATTCAAACTTCCAAAGAATATTATGGTGTTCATTTGAAAGAAATAGCAGAAGGTAATAGGGAATTCAGAATTATTATTATTATTATTATTATTGTACTTAGGAAGCAGACCCTCTCTCAAGCATACTTTATTAAAAGTAATGGCTACTTCAGCAGCGTTACACTTGTAGAGATTCTTCTCTATTTTGCGAATAGCGGCTTTTTCGGTGCTACTTAAACAGGCTAGTAGAGCGCCTATAGAGGTCATGGTAAAATACAGGGTAAAAATAGGTGTATATATTTGAATTTTACAGATAAAATATGATACCATAGTCATCAAAGTCATTAACGTTATTATTTTTATTATTATTATTATTATTATTATTATTATTATTATTATTATTATTATTATTATTATTATTATTATTATTATTATTATATTCAGTAAATGAATCCTATTCATATGGAATAATCCCATAGTGGCCATTGACTTGAAATTCAAGCTTCCAAAGAATACGGTATTTATTTGAAAGAAGTAACAGAGGGTTATAGGATATGCAGAAAGAAAAGATCAGCTTTTAGACAAGAAAAATATATGAACATATTAATGAATAAGCAAATATAAGTATGATAATAAAGTCTTCATTAAACTAAACAAATGTAAATATTGGTCACGTCACCATGATCCATACAGGTTTGTGACGGATACCAGTCGAGAGAAATCGTCTATAATGATCTGTTCTGTCGCATCTCTTCCCCTCGACCCGGATGACCGTTGTTACTGCTTAGGATAATAATAATGATAATATTAACAACAACAATAATAATATGCGTTTCATTGTGGATGACGACACGCTTACCGTAGACAATCAACCATTCGTATAACGAGTACTTGGTGTATTTCTTTGAAATTTCTATACCCTCGGAAGAATGAAACAGGAGTATCCGAAGAGCTTATGATTTTGTCGTATTTTTTTTACAATGATAATATTAATAATAAAATTATTATCATTCAGAAGATGAACCTTATTCATATAGAACAGACTTACAGAGACCATTGACTCGAAATTTGAAACAAAATCCTCAGGGAAACCTTTCCACAGTCTAACGGTATAATAATAATAATAATAATAATAATAATAATAATAATAATAATAATAATAATAATAATAATAATAATAATAATAATGTAATTTGACTGTGTATTTCATAAGCCATTCATTCTGAGTACGTCCTCATTCAGTGTCATTTAACTAAAGCAGGTATTTGCATGCACGCGTGATGTGCGCTCTTCGATTACAAAATCTCCTCGTTTCTCACCCGGTAAGGCACACAGCCATGTTTAGGAGGAGCCCTGTGCATCCTCCATCCTAAGCATGTATCCTTAGCCTCTCAATCACGTCTTTCACTTATTCCCAGGTCCTTGGGGTCGCCAAATGCGGCGTTTGTTTTGATCTTCGTGGTAATCTGCGAGATTGGAATAATGGTTCTCAACGTGAATTTTGATCAATTTACATTAAATTAATAGTTCTTTTAATTTTTCTTATTTCTAAACGAGGTTGTTTAATGTATAGATATGTTACTGTATCCTTGGTATTTTTAAATATAGGGGTTCAGTACATAGTTATGAATGGACCATTCACTGTTTTTCAGAATGTGACGTGAAAGTGACGTTCTCCAATGTCTTATCAGCTGGCCTTTTGATTCATTCGTATGAAGTATCTGATCCCCTGGCTTGTCTTCACTTATCATTGATTATATATATATATATATATATATATATATATATATATATATATATATATATATATATATATATATATATATATATATATATACACACACATAATGGAGCTACGGAAACTGCATGCTGTTTTCTATCCATTTATTAAAAAGCCAACGTTTCGTATCGCTTGATACATTTTCCATGTTGAAACAGCGATTAAAAATAAACTGTAATTGTGAATAGAAAATAAGAGATATACACATTAAATACTTATTAACATCACCTTAGCAGTTAAATAAACAGAACAAGAGGAAAAACCCAAAAGCAGAGGCAAGAAACAAAAACACCTACCCACGTTGGTAGCTTAATGCGGAACAACAAGAAATGCAGAGCAGGGGTGGTGTGGTGTGGGGGGGGGGGGTACCCAGAACCAGAGGTTAAAAACAAGAGCAAACTACATATGTATATATATATATATATATATATATATATATATATATATATATATATATATATATATATACATGTGTGTGTGTACGTATATACAAACACACACACACACACACACACACACACACACACACATATATATATATTATATATATATATATATATATATATATATATATATATATATATATATAAAGATACCGTGCACCGAAACGCAAATCTTGCATCCGCGTACATTCACTGAATGCATACGTGCAATAACTTCCAACATTAGAGGGAGTTTCCATCTTTTGTGTGGACCAGCCAGGAAAGATCTTAGAACAGTTTAAATCCGACATATCACTTTTCATGCTGATGAGGAGAAAGGTGTTCAGATGAATCATATAACTATGTGGGAACACGTATGACATCAGAAAGAATGTTTTTATTTCAAAGTCTGTCTTCTTTATTTGAGATAGTGGTTTAGGAATTTATATATATATATATATATATTATATATATATATATAATATATATGTGTGTGTGTGTGTGTGTGTGTGTGTGTGTGTGTGCGTGTTTGTGATTATATATTATATATATATATATATATATATATATATATATATATATATATATATATATATATATAATATACATATATAAATATATATATACATATAAAATGCATCCATAATGTAATGTGCATGGTGATTGTGCATACTTTTGTTTATGTATGCATATATTTACTATATGTATTCCAATGTTCGTGCACCGACCTGTGTTTCTATACATACAGAAAATATAAAAGATAAAATCCCAATTTTTCAGTTTTCACGTTTCTATGTTTTTATTCTACTTTTTTTTCCCCATTTTACAGAACCCAGTCAAAATAGTCCAACATGGCCGTTGCCAACATCTTACCCATCAGAATTCTGAACGGTGAAAGTGTTCGTTCTGTTTTTGAGTCATGTTCAGTGAATAAACTCTCAGTTTTGAGTATTCTGAGAATGACTCGTCATTTTTAAGTATGTCTTTTTTCCTGTTTGTTATTTTCTGTACATCGCCCTGAGAAACCCGTCCTTCCATTGTCCACGTCATTCAGTGACCACCAAACCGCTCCATTTGTATGTCTCTGCCAGTCGCACTTCTTACCTGTGCAGTGAGGTAATTACATTACGTTTTCCAGAAGAGTGTTGGCGCTTGACTCTTCTGAATCGAATACGTCTAGGCGAGTCGCCATGACGGAATTTCAAAAAGACGTCCCACGTCATAGTAGTTGCGTTCCGGACGTCCCTTAATGGTTGTTTTATTCCTGAAGTCGTCTCCTGGTTCCTTAAAGCCATGTGTCCTCTCGCTGATGATCTTTCTCGCGCGTGATGGCAATGCTAGATACGACTCCTAATGGACCCCTGGACATTGCGTTCACGTCAGTATTTGACGTTTCGCTTTTCAGAAGCGTTGTGTAATGTATCTGGCGCTCTGTTGTGAGGTGCACGGTCTTTTGCAATGGCTCTGGAGTAGTTCTGTCTTTTGTAACATGTTTGAAATAGTTCAATCTTTTGCAGTGTGTCTAAAGCAGTTATGTCTTTTGTTATGAGTCTGAAGTAGTTCCTTATTATTTCTGTAATGTATCTGAAGTAGTAAGGCTTTGTAATGAAAATGGAGTAGTTCAGTCTTTTTGGAATAAGCCTTAAATAGTTCAGTCTTTAACGATAAGTCTGAAGTACAGTCGTTTGTAATGAGCCTGAAATGGTTCTGTCTTTGTAATGAGCTTGAAGTAGTTCAGTATTTTTGAAATAGGTCGTAAATCTTTTGTAGTATGTCTGAAGTAATTCAGTCTTTTATGATGAGTGTCAAGTACAGTCGTTTGAAATGGGACTTAAATGGTTCTGTCTTTTTAATGAGCTTGAAGTAGTTCAGTCTTTTTGTAATAGGTCTTAAATAGTTCAGTTTTTCGTAATGAGTCTGAAGTAGTTCAGTCTTTTATGATGAGTGTCAAGTACAGTCGTTTGTAATGAGTCTGAAATAATTCTGTCTCTGTAATGAGCTTGAAGTAGTTCAGTCTTTTGTTAGGGGTCAGAAATAGTTTCTCGTTTGTAATAAGTATTTCAGTCGTTTGTTATGGGTCAGAAATAGTTTTTCTTTTGTAATAAGTGTTTCAGTCTTTTGTTATGGGTCAGAAATAGTTTATCTTTTGTAATAAGTGTTTCAGTCTTTTATAATGGGCTTGAAGTCATTGAATCATTCGCATTGAGTCTGAAGTAGTTCTGTCATTAATAAGTGGTTCAGTCTCTTGTAATGCATCCGAAGATGTCCTGTCTTATGTAATATGTGGTTCAGCCTTTAGTAATAAGTCTGAAGAATTTCAGTCTTTTGTATAGTCTTTTGTAATGAGTCTGAAGTTGACCCATAGCATAATCAATTATTTTTGTTCACCATTTTCCTCGAATATTTGCTTTTTTTTTATTTATCAAAGCACAAAATATGATCATTTATTCACCAAAGAGAAATAGGAAATGCCATGGTTTGATTCACATTCGTTATTACAAAGTATTCCACGAAGATTCGGATTCTTCTTTATGCTTGTACAAATTAATGTTCCAGGAGGACACGGCATCAGTGAATTTCTTTAGGCGAAAGGAGTTAGTTGAAATAAACATTGAAAGTGTTTAAAGATATGAATTTTTCTTTTCGTATCATTCAGTGTGATTTTAAAGAGGCTAACATAATTAATAAGCGTGTCTTAACGTTGTCTTTAATGAAATAAAACTGTCTTCCTTAAGTCTTGAAAAATACGAGAGAGGGAAAATAACCGATTTGGTTGCTCTGTTGAACTTAGTATGATTATATGGCAGTTGAAAACGGGAGGCCATTGTTAAAGTAATCATTAGCTTTACCTAGTTTGGGCCATTTACCAAAGATTTTCTCGATTTGCCAAGACTGTTTTGAAGGTGGTTTCAGGCAGCCGTATAATGATTTTTTTTCTCTCATTATTTTTTACTTTTGTTATTGCCTTTACTGTTCTGTTCTTCTAAGAAAATGTTTTTATCCCTTGTATCTTAATTATTATTATTATTTGGAAGAGGTCACTTCCTAAAGGCAGCTCTTTATATAGCATTTACCAATTGAGAAGAGCGTCAGACGAATAGAAGTGTACTGTATAAACAATCCCGTTGAATCTGCTGCTCTTCTTCTTCTTCTTCTTTCCAGATTCAGATTCAACCACATTTTTCCCTTCTTCTCCCTATTAATAGCTTCTTGAAACTGGCCTACAGATTCAACTACATTTCCCCCCATCGTCATTCTACTGCTCAAGGCCTCTAAATCTATATGATATTTATAACCCTTTAGGACCTGGCCTAGACGGGCAGGAGTTGCAGCAGAAAACATCTGTATCGTCTCGGGAAGAAAAAGGTTTATGAAACATGAACGTCAAAAGAGGCATCACCACCACCACCAGATCACGAGACAGCAGAAGAAGGAGTAATAGAGGGCGAGCTAGCAGAGTAGCCTCCTCCTCCTCCTCCTCCTCCGTCTGTTGGAAGCCCGCTGCCGGCTGGCGGCATGTCCGTCTATCCCCAGGTCGCATCCATCCGTTGGCTTGTCAGGGAGGTACGAGTTTCTCTAATAGACCCCCTGTGGAGGACCAGCCAAAAATGGTGGCTGCTGGCCGGCCCTTCGCTTCTTGTGCTTAGCCGCTCTTGATGCCATACACTCGTCTGTCCTTTCCTCCGATTTGAGCTGCCGGGTCTAATTTAGGCCACAAGGTTTCCCGGAACAGGTGTCCCGGGATGTCATCGGTCAGGGTTGGACCCGGAACTCCCGGAACTCCGGCCTGGAAACCCCTTTTTCAGGGAAAATCCCTTTCGTAAAGGCCTTCCCGGGAGTCGGCGACTTGGCAACCACCGTAGATGCTTGTTATTTCAATAAGGCCCGGTAACATTTCAATCAAAGGTATTGAAGCTTACTATTTTTTCTTCCTCGTCTTCTTCTTCTTCTTCGTCTTCTTTTTCGGAGGTGGTGGGAGATAAAATAAGGCATCAAGTTATCTCCGGGGTTTTACATCATCCGCGGTGGAAGTTTTGTCAGCGGCTGGTAATTGAGAATTTGTAAAGGCAGGTCGAAAATCCTCCTCCTCCTCCTCCTCCTCCTCCTCCTTCCCCCTGTCAAAGGTAGGGGTTAGACAGGTGAGCGAGGGCAAGAGTGAGCCTCGAAAGAGCGAATATAGAAATCTTAGGGACGAACAAGACAGCGGGGCAGGGGCCGCCTTTTGAACAGCTGCATTATATTATAAGCGACGGCGGAGAACGTCTCCAGAGATTTTTTTTCTATTTTTTTTTCTATCCTTTTGAAGATGGATTTTATAATGTCCCCCGTTGCTCTTGTAACACTGAGAGACGGGGATGGGGGTGGGGAGGGGGAACCCTAGGAGCGGGATATTACGTTGTCAAAAAGATATCTTTCGGAAAAGGATAATCGTATGCACAATATTTTCGCAATACATCAGAGACAGCGAATGAATGGACTACATCCTGGTTACTCAAATTGCATCTGATGCCTTACAACTTTCAGACACATTGAAATATTGCAATGGACAGACATGTTTATTAATTTTCACTACGTTGTATCTGTTCTCATCTGCCAGGAGTGTTATGAATTTGTCCTAGTTTTAGTGTTGGTCTCTTTTTTTATAGTTTTTTTTTTTTTTATTCCATGATGACACGAGCGTCCTAAACTCAAGAGTTACCAGATGTCATCTGTTATGTGGGTTATGCGTTTATACTAGTTTTTATTTTTCTTTAATGAGAGCACGAGCAGGAGTACTACATCTGTTTTATGCATTTGTACCAGTTTTAATGTACCTATTTTATTTAATTTTCGTAATTCCATAAATACAAGTATCCCAAACGCAAGAGAAACGAATCTTATCCTGTCATTTGTTATGCATTTATCCTAGTTTTAGTGTGGTACTTTTTTATTCTTTGTTATTCCATTGGAACAGGTTCCCCCAAACGCAAGAGTTAAACAGATCTCTCTCTCTCTCGTCAACGCTCTCTCATCTCCGTTCCTCTTCGTCTCCCTCTCATCACATCCAAATGTCATGCGGGAAAACAAAGCTTGTATCCTAACAAGCGTGATATACCATCTGTTTGCTCTGCATGACAGTAACTATTATTTTGAGCGGCCGAGGAGAAAATGATTTAAAAGCTGGTTTCTCGGTTTAGATGTGAAATGAATTAGCATTTTCTTTTTTCAGAGGAAGGAATTAGCCTCGCGTTGCTTAAGCTATTCTGTTCTGTGACTCATTTTTCTTCGCTTTATTTACAGCCTTCGCTGTGATAAGTCTTCGAACAGCAAATGGCAGTCGTCGTTCATCTTCCTGCTGCAAGAGTTTTCTCTCTCGACTCAACTATTCTACTTTTTTTCTCTTCCTTTTTAAATATTTTCAACAATAATTTTTTTATAGGAAAAATCTCCTTATTTTGCACCAAACTGTTTGCTGTCTCGTTGCTTTAATTACTTGTTATCTTAGTTGTGTATATCGTCATTAAATGACCTTCTAGGCGAGGTATAAGAGCTCCTCGGTGGAAAATAAAAAACAAAAGAAAATAAACAAAAAGTAAACAAATGAATATATATAAAAAGTCCAAAGTTTCCCTCACACAGACAGTTTATGTTTGGAGGTTAAAAACTTAAAAACAGCATCATTTTCATCTGATTCGATTTATTATTATTATTATTATTATTATTATTATTATTATTATTATTATTATTATTATTATTATTATTATTATTATTATTATTATTATTATTTGTCGTTTTCACCTCTGAGATCTGACGTGCGTTCCATTCGAAAGAAATTTTCATTTTGTTGCTAACACCTACTTTTTTTTTCTTTTGTCCAGTTTGGTCCAATTTACAAATAACAGAAATTTGAATTCGCTGAGAGAGTAGCTACTACGCTCTTACATCATTATCATACGAGCAGCCTGGCATTTCTGTTCTTTGCAGGCGTCATGTTTTGCTCAGAAGATATCTGAGAATACGAGGACATCCCTCTCCATGAGGCGAAAGGTGTGAGAGTTTTGTCACAGTGCAAATAAGAAAGAATAGATAAGTAAAAAAAAAAAATAAAGGAAGGCGTATATCGTCCAGAAAGAAGAAGAAGAAGAAGAACAAGAAGAAGAAGAAGAAGAAATCTTGCTCCTTGGGACAGACAGACAGTTAGCGTGCCCTGCCTTCACTTTTCAAACCTCGCATAATGAATCCGAGTCTTAGCGTAAGTGAAATATCAGGCCGTAGGAATGAGGTTTCGGATGTGGAGGTTAAGGGGAAGGGGTGAGGAGGGGCGGGGGAAGGGGGGGGAAGGGGCCTTGGAGGTCACGCTGGATGAGCGATGGCCTTTGGCTTGCTGAGCCCGGTGAGATTGACGAAGTGTTGGGCGGGGTGCGGGGGAGGAGAGGGAAGGGGTGGGGTTAGGATTGGAATTGGGGTCTCCGGAGAGATGAGCCGCGCACGGGAGGATGCTCGTCGAAGGATTGCAATAGGATTTAACTTTCTTAAGTTGGGTTGCTTTGGGTTGGCTGAAGGATTGTTGCAAGGGTCAAGTTAAGTTTGCGTTACTGAAAGTTATTGATGGGGACGATGGTGTCTAGTACATTCATTGCGTCATAAGTGTGCAGATTCTCTCTCTCTCTCTCTCTCTCTCTCTCTCTCTCTCTCTCTCTCTCTCTCTTCATCTGTTATTATATTTTCCTTACTTGGTGAACGTGAGCATGCAAGTAGAGGGAGTTCTATAATAAAACAATATTTTGCAATGTCTACAGGTTTGTTGCCATGCTCAGATAATAAAACTTGATCGAAACTGGCAATAACGTCTGCATAAATTCTCTCTCTCTCTCTCTCTCTCTCTCTCTCATTACATTGTTCCTATCATGAAGCATGCAAGCAATTATTAGGTGTAGTTCTTGTAAGCAATTGTCTACGACTTATAAACTTCCATGGTCAATGGTATGAGTTTCCTATCTTGAAGGTACACTGAAGAGCTCTTTCTTTTGCTAATTAATGAATCAGTTTTGTTCATTCTATTCATATTTTATATGTCAGTTTATGCGGCGTCATTACCAGTTTTGGTATCAGTTCATTCATCGTTGTGGTAAAGATCCATTCAACGGCGAGACACATTTATAACAAGGCGGGATCCGATGTTCAGCTTACTTGGGACACGTACAAGATTTTACCCTCTCGAGTAAGCTATAAACATTAAATTCCTAACTTAACGTAAATTAAAACGTGCTAATATCTACGGACAAATAGAACCTTTTAGCACCAACGAAAATCAAAATAAATACGCTATATTTTTTATCAGAAATAATTTTTCTGAACTGTTTAACATGCACATTATTTATTGTTTACATTTTCATTATAACGAATAAATCATAAATATCCTTTCATAAAATTCCTGTATCTTTAACTCAACGCAAAACGCCTTTTTCAAAACTTTTTAGGCTTTTCATAGACCTTTCCTACCCCCAACAAGAGCAACAACAACAACAACAACAACAAAGAAGTTCGTAGAATTACTCCCCGAGTAAGCGAAAATGCCGCCCTGAAAGCATCTTCAAAATGAAGACAACCAAGCGTGATAGAGAGATAGATAGATAGATAGATCAGACGTACAGATAGATATAGAGATAGATGGTCAGATAAACTGTAGGTAGATAAGACGAATTATTAATAGTTTATAGGACAGGAGAATGGAAACTATTACACAGTAGATAGACAGATTATTAAAGTTTATAGACAGAGGAACAGACTATACACAGATAAACAGATAGGCGATATTCTCATATATATATATATATATATATATATATATATATATATATATATATATATATATAGATATAGGATATATATATATATATATATATATATATATTTATATCTATATATATATATATATAATATCTATATATATATAGATATATATATATATATATATATATATATATATATATATCTATATAGATATATAGATATATAGAGTATATATATATATATATAGATATATATATATATATATATAATATATATATATATATATATAGATATAGATATATATATTATATATATATATATATATATTATATTATATATATATATATAGATATTATATATATGTATCGCATTACTGGAACCGGTCTCAGACAAACGTATATAAAAACACACTCAAACATAAACACACACACACATTAACATCCCTGGAAAAAATCATGGATTCCTTCTTTTTTTAACTGCATTTTTGTGGGAACGTCGCCCTAAGCCGCGCATAGGATCTCTGTAGGAAGTCCTATAAAAAGGGGTCCCATGAATAGGATTCCCCTCGGCCTCTAACAGTGGGTGACAGGAATCCTAATCTATGGAAATCCTTGGCGATGAGTTTGTGGAAATAGGTATAATAAACCTTTCACTGATATCTAATTCCTTCTTGATTATGAGGGTATGACAAAAAAGCCAGCAAGGAATACAAATTTTAAAAAATATAGTAGTAATTGCATATAAGAGAAAACAAATATCTATCATTATTCGTTTAGTAGAATATTCACATCTATGTATCTTTTTTTGTTTGAATTTACTCATCTTACTCAGAAAATTATAGTTTAAGATTTTGACATAATATTTATTTTCATTACTCACAAATAACTCTTGGGTGTACAGTTCAGTTTAATTTGGCATTTTAGCATTTTAAGCCTATTTACACTAGGGTGTAAAAGATGACAATAAACCACTCGGCAGCTACACTACTGAAAAAAATAATCGTTCATATAAGACCGAGTTTAATGTCACTTTTGTTTACTAGAAAACACTAAATACTTCAGAAGTTCAAGCGAAGGTGCAATCCATTACTACCCAAAACTGTTCTCCTTCTGTATTTGTTAATTTGCCCTTTACCTCGCTTTACTTCTTAATGAACACCATATTCTTTGGAGGCTTGAATTTCAAGTCAGTGGCCCCTGTGGCCTTGTTCCACATGAATAGGTTTCATCTTCTGAATAATAATAATAATAATAATAATAAAATAATAAGTAATAATAATAATAATAATAATAATAATTCTTAGTAAGCATGATTCGTCCACATAAGCTCCTGAAAAAATATCCGAAGATTCCAGAAAAGGAACCTGGAGAAACTAAAACTAGATGCCGAAGTAGCTCCAGGACTTATGCAGAAGAGTGTGCTCCTAGAAAAAGCGCACTTAGTGAGAAAGTGATGGACTCCTAAGGAGGCAGGATGCAACCCGGAACCCCACACTATAAAAAACACCCAGTCGAATAGGATAATCGTGATAGATAGATATAATAATAATAATAATAATAATAATAATAATAATAATAATAATAATAATTTATTGAAAATAATGGCATCTTTCAACTCTTCTCATAATTCGTTCTTCCAACTCACCTAGTTTGTTGAGTAGAAGTTCAATATTAATATTTGTCAAAATCGGAATTTTTCATTCCTTTTTAATCAAATATTTTAACCTATGAATGTGAAATATGCCGATTTTGACAAATATGAATACTGGATTTCTACTCAGTAACCTAGCTGAGTCAGAAAAACAAATTATCAGGATGAAAAGACCCTGTATACAATTAATTCATTGAAAGCTGCCATGATTTTCAACAAATCATGTATCAAAGAAGGTCTGCTCCCTGTAAATGTTAATAATAATAATAATAATGGGACATCAGAGTAGATGAGAAAGAAAGAGAAAAAATTTATATTATAAGTATCAAAACCTAAGAATAGAAATAAAGATATTGGATATTCCAGTGGAAATCGTATCCATAATCATAGGGACACTAGGCACGATCCCAAGATCCCTGAAAACGAACATGGAAAAACTAGATGCTGAAGTAGCTCCAGGACTCATGCAGAAGAGTGTGCTACTAGAAACAGTGCACACAGTGAGAAAAGTGAGGCAGGATACAACCCGGAACCCCATGCTGTAAAAACTATCCAGTCTAATAGAATGACTGTGGTAGACACCGGTCCCCCCACCCCCCAAAATAAATAATAATAATAATAATAATAATAATAATAATAAATAATAATAATAATAATATCTTGGGAGAAGACTCTCTTTCAAACATATTCTATTAATAGGAATGGCTGTGTTTAGCGAATTAATTTTATGCAACTTTTCTGTTCTTCTTATTAATCGCTTTTCTGGTTCTGCACTCTTATTTAATAACTGGCCAATATTCAGACTGGTATTAAATAGAAAGGATGTGGGAATGCTTTTTTATTTTATTTAAAAAAAAACAAGGATTCTGATATACCAGCCACCAAAATCCCCGTTTTATTTATATAAAGTAAAAAAAACATTCCTGCATCCTTTCTGGATATTGGCCAGTTATTAAATTATAGTGCTGAGCCAGAAAAGCGAATAATAAGAATAGAAAAGTTATCATGTAAGATTATTTCGCTTAACACAGCTATTCTTTTTTAACAGAATTTTAATAATAATAACAATAATAATAACAAGTGCAAAATCAAGAAAAAAGTATCATTCATTGATGTCGCAATACCATGGGACACTAAGAGTAAATGAGAAGGAAAGAGAAAAAATAGATAAGTATCAAGACCTGAAAATATGTACTATGTTAGTATGTTATGTATGTGTGTATGTATATATATGATATATATATATATATATATATATATATATATATATATATATATATATATATATATATATATATATATATATATATATATATATATATATATATATATGAATCTTTATCGCATCACGGTGATTCATATCCATACATCGAGCTACAAATGTCCTTTAATATCCAATTCACACCACCTCGGAATTCATATATTTTCATATATGTTGACCGAAGGGGCATTTTTAAGTTGATAATAATTTCGACCTCTCGTGAGTTCGAACCAGAGCCTAGCGGACTGAGGAGAATTCAGGACTTCAGTGACGTCATCGATCCCCCTTCAGTTAACGTTTATGAAAATATATTAATTCCGAGGTAGAGCGAATTGGATATTAAAGGACATTTGTAGCTCGATGTATGTATGTGAATCGCGGTGATGTGATAAAGATTATTAATATAGCTACGTGCGGCAAACGTTCGACTTGGCTAACATGGCAGAGGGGGTTGGGTATCGATTCTAATTAAAAGTACCTGAGTTCGACAGTGATTTGTATGGTTGGAATCGGTATCAACTTATTTGATTGTTTTTTTTTTTTCTTACCTCACTTGTTTGCCGAATCGATAACATCACCGATGTCCTTATTTCTCCTCAGACTGCTGGGCTCTGGTTCGAACCCACGAGAGGACGAAATTATTGTCAAATAAAAAATTTCCCTTCGGTCAACATATATGGAAATATATTAATTTCGAGGCGAAGCGAATTGGATATTAAAGGACATTTGTAGCTCGATGTATATATATATATATATATATATATATATATATATATTATATATATATATATATATAT
>NC_061093.1:14096431-14113931 GCF_015104395.2 Macrobrachium nipponense | reverse complement strand
TGTGTGTGTGCGAGTGTGTTCGTGCGTGCGTGCGGGCGTTCCGTTCTTTTCTTTTCGCTGGCCTGAATAGCATTGGATTAAAATTCTCCTGAACTTCAGTTCTCTCCCTCTCTCTCTCTCTCTCTCTCTCTCTCTCTCCACCCACAACCACTAGACCCCCCCCCCCCCGCCACCCGCCCCCGCTGCTTCTCTCTCTCTCTCTCTCTCTCTCTTCCCTTCTCAAACCAGCACTTACAAACACTTTTCCTCTCATCCTCCTTCCCTCTAACAAAACCCCATCCACAACCTCTCTCTCTCTCTCTCTCTCTCTCTCTCTCTCTCTCTCTCTCCTCCCCTTTTCTTCCTCCCCTCCCTTTTCATAATCTGATTCGTTCCTCCTCCCGCCTTGTTTTTGAATGTTCTTTCGCACACTTTTTCCATTAATTGACTTTTTTTATTCCTTCCTTTTTCATGCCTTCTCACTTTTTACCCTGTCCAATTTTTCCTCAAAACCCCAATCTTATTTTGTGGGGTTATCATATTTCTTTGTTAATTTGTACAGTGGGTGGTGTTCTTGAAGTGGATTACTATCATTTACTATTAGAGCAGAACTATATATATATACATATATATATATATATATATATATATATATATATATATATATATCACTGCGGCATAGATCGTATTGTTTATGTTAAAATATAAAGTAATTCCTTAACATTATGAAATTTGGAACAACAAAAATTGAAGCGAAGATGCAATGCATTACTACCCTGAAACAATTCAGTGCATATCTTAATAATTTATTTATGTTTTTATTTGGTTACCCATCAATTGATTTATGATTTCTTCTTTATGTATTTCCCATTATCTTATGTAACTTCTTTCAGTGAACACAATATTATGTTGAAGCTTGAACTTCAAATCAATGGCCTGTGTAGGCTTGTTCCACATGAATAGAGGGTTTATCTTCTGAATAATAATAATAATAATAATAATAATAATAATAATAATAATAATTATTATAATAATAATAATAATAACAATAATAATAATAATAATAATAATAAAAGAGTAGTTCACATTTTATGTTAGATTTTTAAACGTAAAAATTTATTGTGAAAATTAGTATTATCGAAGGTGAAAGCCAACTGCCATTCTTGCGTTGCATAAGTAAAAAAAAAGAAAAAAGAAAACTGCTGATTGGAAAAAATCTCATCCGTAATTTACCGGTACTGATGATGTCAGTAACTCTTGAAGTCTAGTATGTATGTATGTATGTATGTATGTATGTATGTATGTATGTATGTATGTATGTATGTATGTATATTCCTCACACCATTGGACTGTGGAACCATCTCCCAGGCGTTGTCCAGTTGGAACCTCAAAAGTTTAAGCGAAGAAGTAATGCTTTACCACCCTAGAGCAATTCACCTTGTATTTTAATCATTCATATATATATTTAACCATTTGTTCATATTTATTTTGTGTTTTCCAAAAAATGATCTCTTCTTTCTGTATTTCCCATCACTTTCTGTTACCTCTCTCAAATGAACACCTTATTCTTTGGAAGCTTGAATTTCAAGCCTGTGGTCCCTGTGGTGGGCGTGTTCCATGTGAATTGGGTTCATCTTCTGAATAATAATAATAACAACAATAATAATAATAGCAGTAGTATTAGCATTGTATGCATTTCTGTTGGCACAACACCTATAAATAGCTTCCTGATCTATCTATCTATTTTCTTTTTTTTCTTATACTGCTTGGTTACACTCCCTCTTCTTTCCTAATCATCGTCTTCTCGCAACTGCTTACAAATCAGGTCTGTTCAGTCTTCCTTAAGCTATTTTCAGCAATTCGTACTACAGGTATATTTTCGCTTCCTTTTCCTTTGTTTTATTCACCGAACAAACCTAATCTTCAATTCTTTTTCCAACCTTTCATTTCTTCCCTTCGAAAGTTCAATGTTTTTTTTCTGGCATCGCAACGACTACGGTCATTGTCGCAGGGTTTTTTTTTTTTTTTTTTTTTTGAAACTTTAGATTATGTTACTTCATGAAGAGATAAAAAAAAGTTATTTCTGGATATAATGATAAACAGAAATAAATATGTTCCTGTAGATTTTATAAGCAAGAACTTGATTCCTGTTTCCTGCATATCAGAAACTCAGTAGATAATCTTAGTATTTTACACTTTCCCATTTACAAAATATAAATGATTGACTGGAAGTAATCGTGCGTATGTATGTATGTACATTTATGTATGTTCGCATGCCTTAAATGATTTTAGTATTTTTCACTTTCCCATTTACACAAAAAATAAAATAGAATAAAATAAAATAAAAATAATGATTGACGGAAAGCAGTCGTACGTATGTATGTATATATGTATGTATGTATGTATGTATGTATGTATGTATGTATGTGTTTATGAGCAAAACACAAAACTGTTTCTTTTTCGGCAATGATTATTTATACGTCCGGTATCATACGTGATCAATTCGAATAGCGCAGGAACTCCAATTCGAGTTTTTAGAGGCGCTTTTTACTTCATCGAGGTATTGAACTGCTTGTAATGAGACCCCCCGGACGACCTAATACACAACTGAAGGCGATTTATGACACAGAAGGACTCCGACGGACTCTACAGGACTCTGTAATCAGGAATGCGCAGCTTACCCAAACTGGGAAGCCTCCCCAAGGTCCCCGGAAGCATTCCTCTTCTGTTTTATCCTTCAGGATCTCTCTGTCTCTGTCTATGTCTCTCTCTCTCTCTCTCTCTCTCTCTCTCTCACCTGTGTTGCTTGCGAGGCTGTTTTGGTGTCCTTAGGACCATACGGCGACCGTAAACCTTCTTGGCGGATATGCATTGTGCTATTAAGTTAGTACAATTTTCATTTACACTTCGAATGCCTGTGTCAATATTTCAGAGGCTTATGGAGGAGGAGGACGAGGAGAGAGAGAGAGAGAGAGAGAGAGAGAGAGAGAGAGAGAGAGAGAGAGAGAATTGTGAAGTTGTTTATCGAATGCCTTTGTGTCTATATTTTCAGAGGCTGCTGGAGGAGGGGGAGGAGTTGGGGAGCGAGAGAGAGAATTGTGAAGTTGTCAGGGCATATACCAAATAAAACTGGTGATTTTAATACAAGGATCAATTAATTATTTTAAAGGAGCATATTTATAATGAATGTCTTCGTGGATCTAATTATCATAAGACCTTAATTGTTTTCTAGATGTGATTTTCTAAATATTAACGTTAGTATGATTGAGAACTCGCTTTCAGTAAAAGGTTGAGGATAAGGGATTATCACAGGTTATACTATCTTATATATATATATATTATATATATATATATATATATATATATATATATATATATATATATATATATATAAGTCTATCACATTACTGTGATTCATATACATATATCGAACTACAAATGTCCTTTAATATCTTTAATAATTCTAAGGCCTCTGCCTTGGAATTAATAAATTTTCATATATCTTTAACCGAGGGGGAATTTATTAAGGCGATAATAGAATTGACGATCGACAAACGCGAACCATCGACCTCTCAATTCTAGGACTGGCAGTGAAGCCCCAAAACCACCCCGCCACCGTGGCGGGGTGCTTTTGGGGCTTCACTGTCGATCGCCAATTCTATTATCACTTAATAAATTCCCCCTCGGTTAAACATATATGAAATATATTCCGAGGGTAGCAGCGAATTAGATATTAAAGGACATTTGTAGTTCGATATATATAGTATATATATATATATATATATATATATATATATATATATATATATATATAATATATATATATATATTACACAAACATATATACTCACCTTTGCAGTATTATTTTCCAATATTACTTATACATGTTTCTGTATATATAAAGCGCCTCAGTGGCGTGGTTGGTTTGGTGTTTGCTTCTCACCTCGGTGGTCGCGGGTTCGATTCTCGGCCATTCCATTGAGGAGTAAGAGATGTGTATTTCTGGTGATAGAAGTTCACTCTCGACGTGGTTCGGAAGTACCGTAAAGCCGTTGGTCCGTTGCTGAATAACCACTGGTTCCATGCAACGTAAAAACACCATACAAACAAACAAGCATGTTTCTGTACCGTAGGATGTATGATATCTCCCCAAAAAAGTTTGATTTTATCATTTTTCAATTCGTGTTTACTATACTATAGTATAGTATGAACTATTCAAGAAGACGGACATACTATTAGCCCTCAGGTTGCCATGATACGATAATGAAGTCCTTAAGAAATAGGCTATACCCTTACCCCGTAGGTTGCCAGGATACGATAATGAAGTCCTTAAGAAATAGGCTATACCCTTACCCCGTATGTTGCCATGATACGATAATGAAGTCCTTAAGAAATAGGCTATACCCTTACCCCGTAGGTTGCCAGGATACGATAATGGAGTCCTTAAGAAATAGGCCATACTCTTACTCCATAGGCTGCCAGGATACGATAATGAAGTCCTTAAGAAATAGGCCATACTCTTACTCCATAGGCTGCCAGGATACGATAAGAAGTCCTTAAGAAATGGGCCATACTCTTACCCCGTAGGTTGCCAGGATACGATAATGAAGTTCTTAAGAAATAGACCATACTCTTACCCTGCAGGTTGCCAGGGTATAATAATGAAGTCCTTAAGGAATACGCCATACTCTTTCCCTGTAGGTTGCCAGGATACGATAATGAAGTCCTTAAGAAATAGCCCATACTCTTACCCTGTAGGTTGCCAGGATACGATAATGAAGTTCTTAAGAAATAGGCCATACTCTTACCCTGTAGGTTGCCAGGGTACGATAATGAAGTCCTTAAGAAATAAGCCATATTCTTACCCTGTAGGTTTCCAGGGTACGATAATGAAGTCCTTAAAAGAAATAGGCCATACTCTTACCCCGTAGGTTGCCAGGGTACGATAATGAAGTCCTTAAGAAATAGTAAGTACCCTTACCCGGCAGGTTGCCAGAGTGCGATAATGAAGTCCTTAAGAAATAAGATGTACTCTTACCCCGTAGGTTGCCAGGCTACGATACTGCAGTCCTAAAGAAATATGACGTAGTTACCCCGTAGATTGCCAGGGTGCGATAATGAAGCCTTTAAGAAATGGTACGTACCCTTAACCCGTAGGTCGCCACGGTACGATATTGAAGTCATTCAGTAATAGGACGTAATCTTACACAGTTGGTTCTCTCTCTCTCTCTCTCTCTCTCTCTCTCTGTTATAGATAATACAGA
The DNA here is from genome assembly GCF_015104395.2 of Macrobrachium nipponense. NCBI lineage: Eukaryota > Metazoa > Arthropoda > Malacostraca > Decapoda > Palaemonidae > Macrobrachium > Macrobrachium nipponense. The sequence goes on along the minus strand of NC_061093.1, from coordinate 14,108,688 downwards.
GGTCCACACTAGACTTCTTACTCCTTTTCATATAACCACATTTACAAGCTGTCTTTAATTGTTGACTTGGCAGTCTCCGAAATCATTTAAGAGTTAGAAGTAATTGCACTGCAAGCATCCGTATGCTTTTGAGAGAGAGAGAGAGAGAGTCGGCTGTGGAAACGGTTGTATATTTACTAGATAGCTTTATACTGTGGTACATGACTGTAATATTTCATTAACAACAACTGTAGTAGTTTGACAACAGACTGAAAATATTTTTTTTAATGAAATACATCTATGTAAGAATTCGCCTCAATGCATGGGTAATGTTCGTTATGTATAATCTACACATATTCATAAAGTATGCAGTATATGTGTTTCAGGAAATACAATGATTATTGGTTTTATCAAGGCTTAGGTCTGATACATACGTTTTCGATTCAAACATCAGTCATCTGTTTCTCTCAAACGCAGCCTGAGAAAAGGAGGATATATCACATAATCAGATCTGCTCTCTCTCTCTCTCTCTCTCTCTCTCTCTCTCTCTCTCAAAGCCTGAGAAAAGGATAATATCTCTCTCTCTCTCTCTCTCTCTCTCTCTCTCTCTCTCTCAAACGCAGCCTGAGAAAAGGAGGATATATCCTATAATCAGATCTGCTCTCTCTCTCTCAAACGCAGCCTGAGAAAAGGATAATCTCTCTCTCTCTCTCTCTCTCTTCTCTCTCTCTCTCTCTCTCTCTCTCTCTCAAACGCAGCCTGAGAAAAGGAAGATGTATCCTTCCGAATTTGGCTGCTCTTGAATGGGCGGGGGTGGGTAAAGAAGGTGAAGAGGAGAAGAGGAGGGTAGGGGGAGGAGAAGGGGAAGGGGAAGGGGTATTGGGTAGCGGACGGGGGAAGTGGGTGGTGGGGGGCGTTTTCATTAGCTGGTTGCAACCACTCGTTTACAAGCTATAAATCTGCAGCCTTAACAATGCGCCATCCATCACCTCAGCGCCAAAGATTACGCGTCGATGATAATTCCTATAATGTTTTCTAAGTCGCGTATTAATCACACGGAGCCTCCCGAGATAATACTTAACAAATTACTCCCGACATCGCTGTTCGCTCTCCTTTTGCTCGCCTCCCTTTTTTTAAAATAGGGATTTCTCTTTTATACCTCTTTTTGTTTCAACTGCTCTTCTCCTATTTTCCGCGTTCCTCTTTTAAAAGGGATTTCTCTTTTACCCCGATTTTTTTTCTTACTCTTTTGATCTCTCCTTCTTCAACCATTCCTTTGCTTTTTAAAAGATTTCTCTTCTAACTCACCTCTTTTATCTCTCTGCTCCTCTCCTCCTTTACATCGTCTTCCTTTTTAAAAGGGATTTCTCTTTTATACTTTTTTTTATCTGTTCCTCTTCTCCTTTCCTTCTCCCTCTTTTAAAAGGATTTCTCTTCTTACCTTTTTTCCTGGTTTCTTCTTCTTCTTCTTCTTCTTCTTCTTCTTCTTCTTCTCCCTCTTCTTCTTCTTCTTCTTCTTCTTCTTATTATTATTATTATTATTTCTAGTACGTAGTATTATCCTGTTCCTCCTCTTCAAGCTTCATTTCTACTTCTTTTTTTTCTTCTTCTTCTTCTTCTTCTTCTTCTTCTTCTTCTTATTATTATTATTATTTTATTATTATTATTATTATTATTATCATTATTACACTTTTTGTAATAACCAGTCATGTCAAATTTCTATTTATTAAATTAGCATTCCCCCTTTTTTTTCTCAAAAATTACGCGATCAGTTAAAACGTCTTTTGTACGGTTTAATTCCTTTCTTGAATTTCTTCAACGTTTTCTGTATTTATCACCAAAGTTGATTTTTTTCTTTCTTTTTTAAGGTTTTTTAAAAGTCTTATTTTATAGTTCGTTTTTTCTTTTTAATGTAGTTTTTTAACGTAATTTTTTCTTTTTTCAAGTTTTTGTTTTTCTTTTTAAATGTAGTTTTTTTCTTTTTGAGGTAATCTCTTCATTTTTTAACTTTTTTCTTTTTAAAGGTCGTCTTTTCTTTTTTAATGCCCTTTTTTCTTTTTTATGTTTTATTTTTAAAGGTCATTATTTTACTTTTAAAGTCCTTTTTTTAAAGAAACTTTATCTTTCTTTAATATTTTTTTTTGTCGTTTTAGGTCGTTTTCTTTCATTTCGAAAGGTGCTTTTATTATGTCCTTTCTTTTACTTTTTAAGATCTTTTCAAGGTCGTATTGTAAGATATTTTTTTTCTTTTTTCGGGTCTTTTTTTTATTTTTGTGTCTTTTTTTTAAGGACGTCCTTGTTCCCAATTACCCTTTGGAGAAAATAATTACAATTCTTTTTGGGGGGGGCTCATTTCGTATTCAGGGTAAATATCCTATGTTGTGTATATTTCTATTTTCTTGAGAGCAATTTTCCGACCTTTTGTTTCTATTTTTTTTTTTTTTTTTTTTTTTTTTGTCAACAGTACAATTGCATGACATTGTTTGTTTGTTTATTCTTCCTGTATTATTCACAAGTTTCGTTTAACGTTACATGTTTATGTTCGTAAAATATCCTAATATTACTTTTACTGAGTAAATTCCATACTTTAATTTTTCTTTGAATTTTTCTTCCTAACCTTACTCATTTGTTTCTTTGTGATAATAGAATAAAAAATTTTGACATTAATTATCTCTCAATTTATTTGGTGTAATCTATTATTTTTTCATTCTTCATTCTGTTTTTATATAGTAGTATTGTATATATATATATATATATATATATATATATATATATATATATATATATATATATATATATATATATATAAATATATATATATATATATATATATATATATATATATATATATATATATATATATATATATATATGCATTATATATATATATATATATATATATATATATACATATATATATATATATACATATATATACATATATATATATATATATATATATATATATATAAATATATATTGTTCTATAATATAATCATCACCACATAAAATAACATTATACCCTATCAAAATAAAACAGTCGCCCTCTAAACAGCTTCCACAATCTCTCTGGGTGCTCTGACTCATAGTTTTTCTTTTGAAATACTGCCACCAGTCATTACTCTCCACAGGTATCCGGATCGCCTTCACCTGGCTGGGAGAGAGACTAAACTGCGGCCATATTGGCCGCATGTTAAGCACATGGCTGAATCATGACATCACGAGGTCAAGGCATGCCCTCTATCGGTAAGTCGCTGAATTTTGACAGAGACGGGAAAGTCCGCCGCAGATGAAGGTTTATCCTTAAATGTTCACCAGTTGCCCTTGCTCCTCTCCTATATTGTTAATAATGTTCCCTCTCTTCCGTTGCCGCCATTGTAAGTAGTTCATCTATATCTACAAAGGTAACTAGTACCCTTTCCTCTCTGTGAGTGACTTATTCCTCTCTGTTATCCCAGCATTGTGCTCAGCCATTGTAATAACGTAGCGCATCCCCCACTGTTACTTGTGATGTTGTAAATAGTTCCATTGTGCTTGTTCCTAGTCATAGCAGTCTTCTTGAGATATTCCCATTGTGAATAGTATTTGCACAGTAATTTGTGAGGAAATAATGTAACTGTTGAGTCATGGCATCCCCCTTTAATTAACCAGTAATGTAACATTTCCTTAGTGTAAGCACCGAGTAATTCTACATCCCTGTGAGTGAACTGTAACGTAACAAAATATAATGTAAGATTTCCTTGATCCCCCACCACATGTATGTCACACTTGTATTGATCTTGTGATGCAATCCATTGCAGATGTGCCATTGCATGTCTCACTGTGGACTTTGGAATCTTGCAACGTGTAGCCCAGGGACCTTGGATTCTCCATGTTCAGCTTTCCCAGTACCTGGTACAAACTGTTATCTCTTTGTCAAACACTGAATCATTCTTGCATGAATGAACTCTGTTTTGGGACCTTATTGTCCCCCATCCCCCTAAGGTGTTATTCAGACTATTACATCCTCGGATTTTGTATAAATATAGTCAATTAAGTTGAACCTCGAGTTTACCTACCATTCCTTTACTTTAAAGTAGTCCCTCGGCTGTGAGATCTCTCTTTTTTTCTTCTTTTTCTTTTAAAGTATGGTCCCTTTTGAAAATCCGCATCAAAGTCAGATTAGTTATTTATCCATTGCCTTAGGTCAGGACCAGAGCTTTAACAATATATACTATATAATATATTAATATATATATATAATATATAATATATAATAATATAAATAATTATCACATCACCGTGATTCATATAGATCATTCGAGCAACAAATGTCCTTTAATATCTAATTCGCTCTACCTCGGAATTGATATATTTTCATAAATGTACCGAAGGGGAATTTGTTTTTAGTTGATAATAATTTCGTCCCTTCTATGGGATCGAACCACCGTCCTGATTTCGTTCCCGTCCACTGGACGGTGGTTCGATCACATGAGGGGACGAAATTATTATCAACTAAAAATTTCCCTTCGGTACATATATGATTAAGTATATCTTAGTTTTACCAGACCACTGAGCTGATTAACAGCTCTCCTAGGCTGGCCCGAAGGATTAGATATTTTTACGTGGCTAGGAACCAATTGGTTACCTAGCAACGGGACCTACAGCTTATTGTGGGATCCGAACCACACTATATCGAGAAATGAACTTCTATCACCAGAAATAAATTTCTCTGATTCCGCGTTGACCGAGCCGGGAATCGAACCTGGGACCACCGGATTGGCAGCCCAGCTCGAAAACCACTCGTCCAGCGTGGAACTGGTACATAAATGAAAATATATCAATTCCGAGGTAGAGCGAATTAGATATTAAAGGACATTTGTAGCTCGAATGATATATATATATATATATATATATATATATATATATATATATATATATATATATATATGTGTGTGTGTGTGTGTGTGTGTGTGTGTGTGTGTGTGTGTGTGTGTGTGTGTGTGTGTGTTTTCAAAAACTTTATAGAAAAAACCAAGAGCTTTACACAAGAGTTGCTCGTAACCTTGAATGCTTTCTTTCACAGTTAAATAAAAACACAAATTCTTTAAAATTATTTATTCTTATGAAAGTTAAGATTACGAAATGGCATAGATACAACTCCGATGGCTGAAGTCCTGTTCCCAATCGCTAATCATAAATAGACAACTATTGCTTGTGGTGGAAAGACCGTCACTCATGGAATTTTTGAAAACCTATGGATTTGGGCAGGAAAGGTTCAACCATTGACTCCATAGAAGTGTTGACGTTGGCTTCAAAGACGACGACGGAAGAGGCAGAGACAGGTGGGTCGGCAAGAAACGTTACATAGTTAATGAAGATGCTTCTTCAATTATAAAAAGCATTCTCTTGCGAGGGAGTAGAGTTCACCAGTTATCTTCAAAAGGTTATCCAGTGGTTCCAAGTTGGAACCTGAGCTTGAACTTCTTTTTCTGCTTCGTTGCGGGTCGAGGTAGACATTTTTTTCTCCTCCAAGAATCGCGAAATGCAAAGGCCGTCGTCCTTCCATAAAAAATCAAGGATGAGGAGGACGAACTGAAACAGGTAAAAGAGCCAGCAGAGCCATCTAGGTGTTGCGCAATCCTTTAAACTCCCATGTTCCTTTTAGAATTTGCTTAGTATGGCACGGGGGTTTAAAGGACTACTTTAATATGCAAATAAATAAATTTTCTATAAAATCTTAAACACTCCAAACAAGGGATTCAAATTCAAAGAATTTGAATAAATCAAATTAAGTAAATCAATAAAGTAACCCATAAACAAATCATACCTTATAAAATTTTGAAAAAAGCTTCAAATATTCAGTTTCAACAATTTAAACAATTAATTTTCATCTTTTAACATAATTTAGTTTTCTGTATACTCGCAAGGGCCGTTTTTCTTTGTGGTCTTTTCCCAAAGACTTCTTCAGAGCTATCCTTATTTGAGAGTATATCAGAACTGTCATTATCCAAGGTAATAGTATTCGGTTTCAAGAGTGGAATTATTGACGACACATGTCTTCTTACCAATTCTCTGGAACCACCCTTAAGAAGTTCTACTTCAGTAACTTCATCTAATTCATTAATTTTAATTTTCTTTACAACAGCCATCGGATAATTAGAAGGCTTCGTATTAGTTTCCTTAATCAGTACAATGTCTCCAATCTCAGGTTTTTTATGATCCACTGGTTTATAACGACTTTTCTCATTAGTTGCTTGATATATCAATTAGTTAAAAATTCAAAACTTATATTTTTCAATCAAGTTACTTTTCACTTTCAGGAGTTTATGGTATTTATTTCTGATCTCATCTACAGGATTATCAATGCTCCATTCCAAGTCTCCTTCTGAAAGTTGTAAATTTGGAATGATGTTAATGGAAGCCAAACTATATCCATGTATCAACATTTCTGGTGTGATAGCCTCTGGTACATCAAGAGCATCTCTTAAGCTTTCCTTGAAAGCTATAGGACGTCTATTAATTAGGTGAACAGCTTGTTCAATAATAAATTCAAATTCCCTGTATTCTAAAACATAATTCTTGACAGCACTATGAATCAGTTTTTTTTTACACATTTTAACACAAATTTCTACAAGGCCACCCAATTTTTTACATCCCTTTGGATATTGTTCAAACCTTAACCTTTTAATGTTATTTTCATCAAAGTAACTTTGAAGTTCAGGATCGTTCAAAAAGTCTGCTACAATATTCCCACCAGCAACCAATTGTGACCAAGATCTGACAAAATCAACTCTGGAATTCCATATTGAAAACAATGAAGTTGAAGGGATCTCAAATATTCTTTTGTAGTTAAATAATCACAAATTTTCAAATTAATGGCCCTAGACCAAAGACAAGATAAACACAAAATCCAAACTTTGTAAGTTTTACCATGAATTTTTATATTGAAAGGTCCAAAATGATCAACAAACACATACCTAAATGGTATTGAGGGAGGATCTATCCTAAAATCTCTGTATGCGTTCTGATTTGTTTTTATCGTCCTAGCTGTAGCTTTCTTGCACAAAACACATTCCTTAATTACCTTTTTCACTGCAGAAAAATACTGAGGAATCCAAAACCTTTTACGCATTTCAGACAGTACTGCATACAAGCCAGAATGCAACATTTTTTCATGCAAATCTTCTATGATAAGCTTAGTTAACCTACTTTTCTTATGCAATAGGATAGGAAAGTGCACAAGTTTATTAGGTTTCCACTTACCCACTTTACTTCTAACCCTTAAAATTGAACAGTTATCTTTATAAACATTAAGTTGCAAAACTATATTTGGAATATCTCTGACATTCTTACGGTTACCTTCAAAATAACGACAAACTTCTGGGTAGCAAATGCTCTGTTCTTTTTGAATAACAATGTTAAAAGCTTTCAAATAAAGATTGGGTCTTGAGTCTGAGCTTAAATTCTTTCTGGCTTTAATTCGCTCTTTCAAATTCCATATAAATTTTAGAACAAGCATATAAATCTTCATTGACACTTCATTCAAATCAATTAAATGCTCACTTTGAATTGAAAGGGAAACATTAGTTGTGTCAGAAGTATTTAGTGAGTAGTTTGTTACTTTCTGACCTGCCATAGGATTAGGAACTATTACATCAAAATTATCATTATTTCCATTTTCTTCACTAATTCCTGTTCTTAGAAATTTTGGCCCTGAAAAGTAATTAGTTCTTTTGAGTACCTTATAGGATATGCACCTAGTGATACAATCAGCTGGATTTAGTATTCCACTTATGAAACTAAACTTAACAGGGTGCTTATTACAAAGCCTCTGAAGGAGCTCTAACCTGTTCAATATAAATACACTTTTCTTGTTCATTTTATCCAGTGTATTAACGTACCCATTGATCCAACTTAAAGAAACCATACTATCGGTATACAAAACCAATTCTGTAATTTTAATGGGTGTTGGACATTGTGGGCCCGTTATCTCTTGACATAAATCAGTTAAGGTTTCTGTCCCCAAAACAACGGCTTGCAATTCTAGTGAAGGAATGCTTTTATTCTTTAATTGTCTGTTCAATAACCTATTTTTAGCAAGAACAAAGTTTACTTCTAGCGTCGAAATATCCTGGATAAAAACAGTAGTGCCATAAATAGATTTACTGCTGTCTGTAAAAGCTATTAGCCTGTATGAACTATTTCTTTCACCTACAAATCTTTGGATTTCAATTTCTGGCGTAGCATTTACTTGTTTACAAATATTATTCCATTCCTTTTGTTGCCTATAGGATAACTTTTTATCCCAACTGAGAGACTTGTCAGTCTGTAGACTATGCATGAATAAGCGAGCTCTATTTAAAATAGGTCCATTAAAATTGTATGGATCAAAATTCAAAGCAATGCTTTTCAAAACCAACCTTTTATTATCAGCTTCTGGATCCAACTTCAGTTTACGAGTTGAAATCTTGTCTGTGATTCTATCCCAATTGAGTCCGAAGAGTTTTACTACTTTTGGAGTTTCCATTTCTAATTTATGATCAATATCACTTTGCAAGGTTTCATCATTAGTAACAAATTGCTGCAGAGTAAACTTATAAGGGTGAAAAATTTCATTCAATTTTTGAAAACCCCATCTTAATGATTCTTGATCATTAGCAGTAAATGCGCCATTATCCATGTATAATAATGAATAAATTAATTTCTTTAAGTTCCTCAATTCAATTGGGTCAACTCTTGCGTCCAGAATCAAAATTTTAAATAAGCCTACCATTAGTATTGTTGGGCTACATCGTAAACCAAAGCTAAGTCTGAGATTTCGATAAGCAATACAAGTAAAGTCTCCCATGTTAAGGTTTTTAAACCAGAAAAACAAAAGTTTGTTCTGATCAGCTTCCTCTAAAGCAATTTGTTGGAATGCCTTTTTCAAGTCAAAGCACATCAAATATTTATCAAATCTAATTTGAAACAAAGAAGTAGATATCTTCTGATTAAGACAAGGTCCAGCCCACATGGCTTGATTGTGACTTATAACAGGATTACTCTTTGAACTATTTTCACATAAATTTGATAGGAAAACTATTCTACATTTAGTGGTGTCCCTATCTAAATTGAATATTCCCATATTAGGTAGGAAGCTATATTCAGGATGCTGAGAACAAAATGCTTCTAAATTTTCTATTTTTTCTATCAAACCTAGTTTTTCTTGTTCCTTAATATTTTCATCCATCAATTTAATTAAATTTCCCTGTTTGGACAGTTTCTTGTGTGTAGCTTCCAATATTTTCTTAGACAAGTTAACATTTTTTCCTAATAAATGCGAAACTCTACCATTCCATAACAATGGCATTACTAATCTACCATCTTCATTCCTACGAGTGTTCCTAAGTAAAACTTCACTAACTTCCGATTTACTTCAGTAGTTTCCTCATCTAGTCCTACACTTTCATGAAAATGATAAGAGTCTTGTTCAAGTATTTGAGAAGCAGCTCTTTCTAATTATTCATCATTAACTACACCAATTTTGTCAAAAATGTTAAAGTTTTCCTCTTTAGGGTTTTCAAAGGTTATTACATTAGACCTAAAGCAATTAGTCATGGGAAAAAGACTTTCCAATACATTAAAACTTTCTTCATTAATTTGTTCATGAGGAAGTGACAAATGCGAAGCTACTATGGAATTAGATAAATACTTTAGATTAGCAAGCACACACTTTAAGTTTCCTGTTAATAAAACTCCATATTTTGTTTCATAATACATGGAAGGAGTATCTCTACCATATACAACAGAGTTTATCATAATGCAATATAAGGAATTGGAACCAAGAATAAAATCTACGTTAGAAATAGAGTCACTACCCGTCCTTAGAAAATTATCAAAAAGTTCATACCCTCTTTCTGTAAAGGATTGTACAATTAAACTTAAGCCAGGTAATTTCAAATTCAAGTTAATTTCGGGAACACAAATAGCTTCTATGTCATATGTGTCGTGTCCAAACTTTATCTTAACTTCTACTAATTTAGAATTATACTTCCTTGGGCCATTAAATCCATTAACAGTAACCTGCAGCTTATCCTTAACAATTCTGTAAAGCTGTCCCTCCAGAGCCCTTTCCGATATAAAGTTGGCTTGACTACCAGAGTCCATTAACCCTCTTACCTTCGTATTTCCAATGAGACATGAAAAGGTAGGCAACAAAGAGTCTATACCACCATTACTTTGGAGTGAGGCACCTGGAGAAATTACATTACTTTGAGTAGTTTTCTTTGTTGCTGTATCCCTATGCTGCTTCTGCTTAGGTTTGGTATCAATGGGATTGGATACAGTCTCTTTCACTGAAGGATTAACAGAATCACAAGAACATAGAAATGAAAAATGCCAACCATAACATTTACTACATTTCCTTTTAAATTTAAACTTACAAAAATTTTCCCCATGTCCTAGATTTGCACATTTAATGCAAGCATTAAGAGCTTTTAATTTATCTACTTTTTCTTTTGGGGTGATATACCTAGTGCATTTATTAATGGGGTGCTTAGAAGAAATTGCATTTTGACAAAGGGTACATGAAATAAAGGGATTAACGTTTTCAACATCCACCTTAATAGCTAAATTGGAGCTTTTGGGATTTAACTATTCTTTTGCTACCGAAGCTTCTTCCATAGGCTTAATAGCGGAACAAACATTCAAATAACGTTCATTACATTCAAAGAAATTTTCCACAATTTGTACAGTTGTAGGTTTTGAGTTTCCCGCTACTTGAATCATAATGTTCTTAAAAGTATCATTCATTCCTTTAAGGAAAAAGTATTGTAAAACATCATCAACACTAATGTTCAGTCTTCACGGCCTCTTGTATTTTCCTAATATTACTAATGTATTCAAATGGTTCAGAATTTTCATCTAACTTCATATTTACCAACTGTTTCAGTACATTAAATTTTTGAACTGGAATAGAAGCAAAAGCTGCTTGCAGGAGTGCTTTTGCATGTGAATACCCTTGCCTATCTGCCTCTAATGATTCTATTAAAACAGCAGCCTTACCAGAAATTTTGCTGCTTTAGACAAAAGTAATTTATCATAATCAGTATACGAAAATTTACTTGTAGTTTCTTCAAACTGTCTAAAAAACAATTCTATATTTTCGCCATCACTGCTAGCAAAATTTAGGTCAAACGGAAGGCTACTGTGGAATCTTAAGGAGGCTACGGGGGGTTTCGTGCATTTCAGAAGGTGACAAAGGAAGTATATTTTCTAACTGAATTATCAATGAAATAACTTTGTCCAAATATTCCTGACAAGAACTAAATTCAGCCTCAAATTCTGCTTCGTCCTTGGATGAATACCATTTGATTGAAGAAATCTTGCTATCATAATTTCGCAAGTCTTCCTTATAACATTTCAACCTATTAATTAGCGTTGACCTATCGACATCACTCAAACTTCTAAAAGTACCTGAAGTTTTGAATATTTTAGTAACCTGAGACCTTACAGTCTTCCTGCACATTACTAAATACCTTAGTTCCTCTTCCATTATTAAATGTTTTCTTGCAGAAAAATGATTAAATAAATTCAAATTATCCCCAACGTTAAATCAGACAAACTCTTAATACACAAAACCCAACCTGCAATGCCACCCTATCGTCGCCTATATGGAGACTAAAGCCTTCAGAGTCCCTGTTCGGGCGCCATTTCAAAAACTTTATAGAAAAACCAAGAGCTTTACACAAGAGTTTGCTCGTAACCTTGAATGCTTTCTTTCACAGTTTAAATAAAAACACAAATTCTTTAATTATTTATTCTTATGAAAGTTAAGATTACGAAATGGCATAGATACAACTCCGATGGCTGAAGTCCTGTTCCCAATCGCTAATCATAAATAGACAACTATTGCTTGTGGTGGAAAGACCTTCACTCATGGAAATTTTTGAAAACCTATGGATTTGGGCAGGAAAGGTTCAACCATTGACTCCATAGAAGTGTTGACGTTGGCTTCAAAGACGACGACGGAAGAGGCAGAGACAGGTGGGTCGGCAAGAAACGTTACATAGTTAATGAAGATGCTTCTTCAATTATAAAAAGCATTCTCTTGCGAGGGAGTAGAGTTTCAACAACCGTTATCTTCAAAAGGTTATCCAGTGGTTCCAAGTTGGAACCTGAGCTTGAACTGCTTTTTCTGCTTCGTTGCGGGTCGAGGTAGACATTTTTTTCTCCTCCAAGAATCGCGAAATGCAAAGGCCGTCGTCCTTCCATAAAAAATCAAGGATGAGGAGGACGAACTGAAACAGGTAAAAGAG
>NC_061093.1:14083931-14091431 GCF_015104395.2 Macrobrachium nipponense | reverse complement strand
AATAACCTCGTATTTACATAAAAGAGTGAGGTTGAAACGAGAAGTAATGACGACTTTCTGAATGAAGAAAGTTAATAAAAAAGAAAATCCTTCGTGTGTTTCATCTCACGGAGCGCTCATCTTGTGTCGCTTTGTATTCGAGTGGCAGAATCAGGTGCATAAATCCTCACCTGTTTGGTAAATCCCCCTCCATCCCACTCTCCCCCCTCCCACCACCCCACCCTCAGTGTTGTGGCCTGGAAAAGCTTTCACGTCACATTTAAATCCAGGATTTCATCTTCAAATCCTCTTCGTGTCCAACGGAATCGAGCGGTTGAGCTGCGGCGATTAAGGGGGAAAAATAAAAAAAAATCCTGAAATAAATCCGGGAGTATAGGTTTTCCTCCCTTCAGCCTTTTGTCAGTCATTTGTCACAATAATGATTATATATATTCTGGCCAGATGAGTGATAAAGGTGATCATTTTTCTTGCGCTGCCGCTGCGCTTGTTATGTTCATGTTCGCGTATAGACGCGCCCTTGCTGCTGGGCAGAGAAGATGGGGGGGGGGGGGGGGGGCGGCGGCAGGTATTTGGGGGCCGGTTAGGGAAAGAGGGGAAAGAGAGAGAGAGAGAGAGTGAAAAGATGGGTAAGAGAGGTGTAAGGGAAAGAGAGGGGAGAAAAGTAGAGAGAGTGAGTGAGTAGAGAAAGAGACACACAGACAGACAGATAGACAGACAGAAAGGGGGTTAAAAGACGAGGGCTATGGAAAAGGAGAGAGAGAGAGAGAGAGAGAGGAGTTGGGGATAATAGAGCGGGGTTAGGGAAAGAGGGCAAAAGACATCTTAGTATTTTATAAACCAAAAGCGGTTGAAGTTCATGAATCTTTTTCATTATATTAACGGGACTAGTATTTAATAGGCTGTTCCTTTAATGTTCCGCATTCCTCAATCATAGCTTTTACTGTCGTAAATGTAATCTTCGTAAGGCTCTCCTTCTGTTCTTGCGTTCGAAAATAACTAGACATAGTCTTGTTCAAAAACAGATGATTGCATTTAACGAAGGTTTTTGTTTTAATAAATGCTCCCACATACTGTTATTGTTCGCATCCTTAAGAAAATATGTCATTGATAAAGTATTCAATTACCAGATAAATATTTCCGTCAGTTTTAGATTTCATAATGATGAGTTTGATGAATATCCTGATATGAAGATCCTAATATTAAATATTGACATTATAAGGATATTTTGATTTTAATATCATCTTGAATATAAAGCAGGAAGAACCAAACTCCAATTTTTTACCCATGACATATTTTTAGTTATTAAAAGGATTGCTGGTTTAAGTGTAGATGGCTTCAGTCGTTTGTTTTTCATTGAATCCCGTATTAATTATCGGTAGTATCCACATGAATCACGTATTAATCATTGTTAGTGTCCCAGTGAATTGCTTGTTAATGACCAGTAGTTTCCCTTTGAATCCCGTATTAATTATCGGCAATTTCCTTTGCGTCCCGTATTAAGTATAGATAGTTTCCAATTGAATTTTATGTTAATTCTCGTCAGTGTCTCCTTGAGTCCCGTATCAATTCTCGGTAGTTTCCCAGCGAACCCCGTATTAATCATCGGTAGTTTCACAGTAAATTGAATATTAATTATCGATAGATTCCCCAAAGAATCCCGCATTAAGTATTAGTAGTTTCTCAGTGAGTTCTGTATTAGTTATCAGTAGTTTCCCAGTGTATCCCTTATTAATTATCAGTAGTTTCCGAGTGAATCCCGTATCAGTTATCAGTAGTTTCCCAGTGAATCCCTTATTAATTATCAGTAGTTTCCCAGCGAATTCCCTATTAATTATCAGTAGTTTCCCAGTGAATCCTGTATTAGTTATCAGTAGTTTCCCAGTGAATCCCTTATTAATTATCAGTAGTTTCCCAGCGAATTCCGTATTAATTATCAGTAGTTTCCGAGTGAATCCCGTATTAATTCTTGGTAGTTTCCCAGTGAATCCCGCATTAATTCTTGGTAGTTTCCCAGTGAATCCTGCATTAATTATCGGTAGTTACCAAGTGAACCCCTTATTAATTAACAGTGGTTTCCAAGTGAATCCCGTACTAATGATGGGCTGTTATCAAGTCATTCCTGTATTAATGATCGGTATTTTCCCAGTGAATCCCTAATTAGTTATCGGAAGTTCCTTATGAATTCCTTGTTAATTAATGGTAGTTCTCAAGAGCTCTCTCAATCCAATTTTTTTTTTTAAGAATTTCTCCAATTCATAAACTCAAGAAGAAAAGTAAGCCTCTCTCTCTCTCTCTCTCTCTCTCTCTCTCTCTCTCTCTCTCTCTCTCTCTCTCTCTCTCTCAGCACAGTCATAGTGCCGTTTCATCAAATTCATGGTAAATGACTGCTTTCATACTCTCTCTCTCTCTCTCTCTCTCTCTCTCTCTCTCTCTCTCTCTCTCATCCACCCCCAAACCGTAATTTCACTAATGTCAGAATAGGAAATTACTGTTTAATTCTACCCGAGTCTATCTGAATTCATTTTATCACTGGTGGCTTTTAAAATTTCCGTGTGGGTATTTTTGTGTAATTTTTATTGGTACTTGCTTTGCGTATAAGTAATTTACGCTAATTCGTCTGACGTGCGCGCAAAGATATGCATATGCGCTTCGAGTTAATGAGTGTTCACAAACTTTATGATTTATAGTTTTTCATTGACTTTTTATTACCAGTTTTTACTCACTACCACTACCAATACTTCTTTTACTACCACTATCATTCTATTGCTACCACTACTATTCTACTTCTACCACTATTTTTGCTATATAAAAAAAACTGTAAATGCATTCCCACACAATCTTGTCAAACAACTAAATGAAATTTCGATATTAACAAAGCAAATTAATATCAGTTCATCCATGATTATTCATTTATTTTATTCATAATATTGGTCTTCAGCGCTCGCCTGAATTGAATGAACCTCCGTCATCAATTCAAGTCATTGATTACGTCACTTTTAACGAAAATTTAAGCGAGGAATCTATAAAAGTCTGTCTGTCTGTCTCTCTCTCTCTCTCTCTCTCTCTCTCTCTCTCTCTCTCTGACCACAATCACAATGCTCTTTTATAAATCTGCTCTAAACAGCAACCTCTCTCTCTCTCTCTCTCTCTCTCTCTCTCTCTCTCTCTCTCTCTCTCTCTCTCTCTCTCTCTCTCTCTCTCCACGCGAACTGACTTATGGCCCCCCTATTAATTTCGAAGCAAAGATATTAGGTGTATTCTTACAGTCTATTTCATAAATAACGATAATGACACATGTCTCTCTCTCTCTCTCTCTATCCTCTCTCTCCTCCATCATCCTCTCATCACGCTCGTAAACCTAACGAGTGGCGGGAGAATTATGCCCCTGCGAAGTGGGCAGCTCAGATAAGACCGTGGGCATCGTGATGCATCGTGGCAAATGGTGAGAGATGGACAGTGCTCGATAGTGATTTCACTGGACGATTTCATAATATTTTTTTTTTAATGTATTATGTATCCATTGTGATTTTGTTTTCTGATTTTTTATGTTCAAGTGATGACTTTGGATTTATTGGCTCCAGTTCTTTATTATCAATCAATTTTACGCACAGACACGTGCAGGCACAAACACACACATACACACACACACACACACACACACACACACACATATATATATATATATTATATATATATATATATATATATATATATATATATATATATATATATATATATATTAATATATATATATATGTATGTTATGTATGTATATATATATATATATATATATATATATATATATATATATATATATATATATATATGTGTGTGTGTGTGTGTGTGTATATATATATATGCATTAAGCTACGAATGTCCTTTTAATATCTAATTCGATCTACCTCAGAATTAATACATTTTTCATATATGTTAACCGAAAGGGTTTTTTGGGATTTTTTCCCGTTTTTTTTTTTTTTTTTTTTTTTTTTTTTTTTTTTTTTTTTTTTTGATAAGAAATTCGTCGGCTTATGGGCGCGAACCACGGAAACAAGAATTCATGACGTACAGTGAAGTGCTTTAAACCACAAGGCTATCACGAGAGGTATAAGTTAACGCCGCCTCTCGCCTGCAAATCCCTTTCGCGCTCAGGTATTCGTTGTTTTGGAGTCGGCATCAACCCACCTTGACCTTAACAACTTTGTAGTGCTTCTGTCGCACGTATATATCCAAATTATGGGTTTTTAATCAAGCTACAAATGTCCTTTAATATCTAATTAGCTCTACCTCGGAATTAATATATTTTCATATATGTTAATCGTAAGGGGAATTTTTTCTAGTTGAAAAGAAATTCGTCGGCGTTAACTTATACTTCTCGTGATAGCCTTGTGGTTTAAAGCACTTCATTGTACGTCCTGAATTCTTGGTTCCGTGGTTCGCGCCCATGAGCCGACGAATTTCTTATCAACTTAAAAAGAAATTCCCCTTCGGTTAACATATAAGAAAGTATATTAATTCCTAGGTAGAGCTAATTATATATTAAAGGACATTCGTAGCTTGATGTGTATATAGAATCACAGTGATGTTATAATACTCATAATATTATATATATATATATATATATATATATATATATAATATATATATATATCTATATATAGATATATATTATTATAAATATATATATATATAGCATTATAAATATATAGGGTATATATAATTATATATTATAATATACATATATTATATATATATATCGTATTATATATATATATATATAATAATATATATATTCTATATCTATATATATATATTGTTATAGATATAGATATGATATATAATATCTATATAATATATAATTATATATATATATATGTATATATATTAATATTCTATATAATATTATATTATATATATATATATATCTAATATAATATAATATTATATATTATATAATAGTATAATATGTTATATATATTGTATATATCTATATATGATTATATATATATATATATACGGGTAATATAATATAGATATCTTTAATATATTAGATATATATATATATATATATATATACCTATATATATAACAATACATTATATATATATTATATATGTATATATATCATTATATTATATACTATAATCTTTATTTATAATAATATTATTTTATATATATAATATAATATATATATATATATATATATATATATATATATATATATTATATATAGTATATGCATTCAGAAATAATACATACATATATACTACATATAAACAAACATACATATATACATACATAATTATACATCTACTCTATTTGTCTTACGAAAAGTTCCCCGCCATCTAAATCCTGCAGCAATCATCTGAACTCTTCCTTAAGGGCCCAGACGGGTAATTTAATTCACAACGAATTGTTTGCGTAGCGCGCGCGTGAGAGCGCATGCGTGTGTGTGCTTGTGTGTGTTTGGGAATCGACGTCGGCTGAGAACTGTCCCACCTGCCGCTGGGAATTAAGTCAAGTGACATTCCTAGAATTCTTAGAATTTAGCGAAACCCCCTTTTGATTATAATCTGTCTGGTAAGTGTTATGTCCGAACGTTGTGTCATCGCCGCCTTCTTTATCATCCTGTTTCTCTCTCTGGTCGAGTATAATTAACAAGCGTAATTACCGATGTTAATTACACGGCAGAAGCCATTTGGCCGGGAATTATTCGTTCATGCGTTCTCGTTACTATCATTCTGCGTGGTGGCTGGTGGCTGCTGCTTTCTCAGCCAGGGCGAGGAAGTGTAACTGTGGAAAGTCTTCAGTGTAAATAACATAACATGTGTTTATTATGTTAATTGATAAGGTGCTGGTGATCTAACCCTTTTTTTTTTATATAAGATTCAGTAAGGTGAGAACCTTACTTGTGTGTGGTATGCAATGGTTCAACGGCATTATGTGATCTTTTTTTATACGAACATGCTTTCTATTTTAATTTCTGAAGAATACTTAATCGAAATTCTCCCTCTCTTCTCTCTCTCTCTCTCTCTCTCTCTCTCTCTCTTTCTTGGTTCTGATATGAACCTGTTTATCTTTTCAAATGCCTATTTATCTTTTCGGTCCTCTCTCTCTCTCTCTCTCTCTCTCTCTATTTATGATACGAGTCTCCCTCTCTCTCTCTCTCTCTCTCTCTCTCTCTCTGTAAGATCTTCTACCAAATCCTACTAGCAACTGTCACAAAATCTCTTGATCGTCTCACCTGATATTATATCTCTAACTCGAATCTGCTTACAATGTGCCAGGGTCCACGTACGAATTCCAGCCTTCCGCTCTTATCAACATCTGCCACAACTGTCAGACTTGATTAACGAAGACTGACACCATTGTTTCATCATGTATGATTTACCTGCCCGTCGTGGGGACCATTACGATGGCATCTCTCTCTCTCTCTCTCTCTCTCTCTCTCTCTCTCTCTCTCTCGTGAACTTTGTCCCTCGTGCGTAAACTTGGTCTCTCTGATACTTCGCCAACACTCCATTTAGTCTGCTGTAGTATGAGCCTTTATTTATTCATTCATTCATTCATTCATTCATTCATTTATTTGTCATTTCAATTATACGTCATTTTATGTACTTCTGTATTTATTTACTGATTTGTCTATTTATTGCATTGGTGACATAAGTGCCTAACTTGAGCAGCATACCTTGATGCATGAAAGTTAAATACTTCGAAAAGACATCCATTTTCTGTAAATAAATAAACAAGAAAAGAACGTGGTTTTGAAAACTATCGGTTTATATAAAACGTTATTGCTGTGTCTTGATTCCACTTGGAAAAGAATTGATTATGTTTCTGAAATATATCAAGTGACTTACGCACCTCCAGCCAAGATTTTGCTTAATTATACTTATATATTTCTACAGACAATTTTCAACAGACAGTCCCGTGGTCAGACATTTCTGTTCATCGTCCTGTCTTCACGAAGTCCCCAGACGTCGAATGTATCACTGAATCATTAAACTCTAACACAGAACTAGAGGTAATATGCAGTTGTTGTTGTATGTCGTTTTCCGGTAACTCAGAATATGACAAAACGGCCTCATTTGGAACACGTACCGTATTGTCACAATTAAGTTTGTCGCTAATTGCGCGGAATGGATACCCTAGGGACCTCTATATTTCATTACTTTTGGAGATTCGGCGTAAACAAGTAATCACGGGAAGGACCATGACAAATATTACAATCGTATTGTCTCTTTCATTACATATACATAGATTTTTTTCTGGAATTTGTTTAAATGGGCTGGTCGGAAATTTTGGGTAGAAAATACTAACATTGTTCTCTTAATTGATTGCCCTTTTTGTTGTTGTTGTTGTTGTTGTTCGGGCGGAGGAGGGTGGGGGGGGTGGGTGGGGGGGGGGGGGGAGTCGTATAAAAATATTCTTGCGTATGTTATCCTTCTGTATTCCGTTATTACCTTCTGTTGCCTCTTTCAAATGAACGCCATATTCCTTGGA
>NC_061093.1:14068931-14078931 GCF_015104395.2 Macrobrachium nipponense | reverse complement strand
CAAGGACTTAACTGTCCTCATCGTCTAGCAGCCGTAAATGTCCTTGAAAGCTAGTAACTTCTAGTAAAAATCTCTACTAGATACCTTCCTGTTCAAATGAGGACATGATTGATTACATAAGTCCACATAACGCTCTCTGTCGCTGTCTCCGTCTCTCTCTCTCTCTATGCCATTATATATATATACATACATATAGATATATATATATATATATTATATATATATATATATATAATATATTTATATATATGTAAATATATATATATATATATCATATAACTATATATATAGATATATATATATTTATATCTGTCGCTACTTTGACTAATCCTTAATAATAATAATAATATCATTATTATTATTTTTTTTTCTTTTTGCTCTATCACAGTCTTCCAATTCGACTGGGTGGTATTTATAGTGTGGGGTTCCGGGTTGCATCCTGCCTTCTTAGGAGTCCATCACTTTTCTTACTATGTGCGCTGTTTCAAGGATCACACCCACTTCTGCCATGAGTCCTGGAGCTACTTCAGCTCTAGTTTTCTAGATTCCTTTTCAGGGATCTTGGGATCGTGCCTTAGGTGCTCCTATGATTATGGGTACGATTTCCACTGGCATATCCCATATCCTTCTTGTTTCTATTTTCAGATCTTGATACTTATCCATATTATTATTATTATTATTATTATCATTATTATTATTATTATTAATAAACCACGGAAGCAATAAGCATTTTAAATATCCAACCAATATAAGTTACCTTTTATGAAAACGAGAAAAAAGAAAACAGATGAATCCACTCTCATGAAAATAAATCATTCTTGATAACAGATTCCTCTAAGGAATAAAATATAAAAAAGAAAGGTCGAAAAATCTAATCACTTAAGTACCTGAAAGTCACAGAATACCAATTGAGAAGTTAAAAAGGGAGCAATGGAATTCTTGTGACTGTTTACCTTTTTCCGAGCTTGCTTCTATACAATTTAGGTTTAATTTTCCATCTAAAATTATTATTCTAAAATACGAGCTTGATGGCAAGCGCTACACTGCGCACACGTGGTTTGCACTGCCCATACAAAAGTGTACGAAGCTACGTTCCCGACACTCCACGTTTCATACCAGGACGGACAAACAAGACCCACTCGCCTTGTACTATTACTACAGATGAGCATGTTGGCAGCGCGCTGGAACCCGGCGCTGCTGTCTCCCCTGCACACACCACCCCCACGTAGGAGGGATAAACAGGTTTGTAGGTGGAGGGTGGATGTCTCCCCTTCCCTCCTGTTCCGCTACATACCCCGCCTCCACCCGGGCAGACAAACCGATTTGCAGGGGTTGGATGTCTGTGTCATGTCTCCCCTACTATCACCGCTGGGAGGACAAACAAGATCCACTCTGATTTTTATTATTATAGATTATCGTAAAGAACGTCATAATGGTTTGAAATCTTTGAGGTATAATGTGTTATCGGATACAAACCTGTAAAATATCTTTATTTTTGCTGTGTCAGTTACAAATTTCAGATAGTACAGCACGGAGATATCGTCGACTCTTTTATAAACAAGTAAAACGTGCGCCGAAGTTTCTTTGGCGCAATCGAGTTTTCTACGCAGCGTATAATCAATGTCATCAAAAATAGAGATATCTTTCCGTGGTCTTGGAATAATTCTGCATGAGCCGCTGCCCATGAAACTCTCAGCCGACCGTGGTGGCCTTTGCTGTTGTGTTGCCAGAAGCATGATCATGGCTAACTTTAACCTTATAAATAAAACAAAAACTACCAAGGCTAGAGGGCTGCAATTTGATATGGATAATGATTGGAAGGTGGATGATCAATATACCAATTTGCTGCCCTGCAGCCTCAGTAGTTTTTAAGATCTAAGGCCGGACAGAAAAAGTGCGGACGAACAGTCAAAGCCACCTCAAATAAAAATAAGTGAATTATCCTAATTTATTTTATAGTTTCGTCTCTCCATCGACAAAGCGTCGAATTTGAATTTTTAACATTTTTTGAGTGATCTGCATCGACGGTGGTTTTATCACTGACTTCATGTTTCAGCTTAAGATCAAGTATCTCTCTCTCTCTCTCTGTCACTATTCATCATGGATGATGAGGTAGACTGACTTGATACTTTGCTGAAACAAGAAGTCAATGATAAAATCCCATCAATGCAGATTTCTCAAAATATTATAAAAATGGATATTCGACACTTTGCCTAAAAAGGGACGACTTTACTCTGCAAATTAATTATCTGTTTTCAATTTCCCAGAACGCGTTTAAGAATCAATGAAGTCCGTTGAGTACAAAAGTATGCTTGGCTCTTGATTCATGTTAATTAGTCTGGAGTTACCTGATAGGGGATCAACTCACGCATGAGCTAAAAGTAATCATAATGAAAACACTTGCTCTCTTAGTATCTCGGAAGACTGAAAGCAGATGTAATGGGGAATAGTGTGCTTGGTGCAGATGTGGAATCTTCTGATGTCCACATATTTAGGCGAGGAGCAATTCATTCATGCTGGCGTCTCCTGAATTTCAGTTGTATCGGTTTTAGCATCCATTCCCTTATATTCATTCATTTATTAATTTCTTCAAATCTTTAAGCGAGCAGCAAATTCATTCCTGCTCTCTGCTACTGCTGAAATCTCCTGAATTTCAGGTCTATCGGTTTTATTTTTCTGTTCCCTTTGATATCTCTTTCCGTATAATTTGTCTCGTGAAACCTGGTTTCCCTTTGGAGCCGTTCTTGGGATTATTATCCGCCGACTGTGTCCAAAAGGGTCTTCAAGTGAAGATTTCACGTAAAGAGAAAGCAGTGGCAATCTGGGGTCAGATCTTTTATATATGATGAGCGTCTGCCACAAAACTCGGGAATCGGCCAAATCAAATCAAAATAATCACAGATACTCCGAAATTCATGTCAGATGAGCGTCCTGAGAATACCTGATTTTTCTTTAAAGGTCCCGTTACTTGAAATTCATGGTGAACTGTTGTGATAGATAGATAGATAGATAGATAGATAGATAGATAGATGTTTATTGAACACAACATACACAGTTATTAACATTACAGGCTCTTGAATACGGTCCAACAAAAATACATAAAAATGACACATAAATCTTTAGAATACCAAGGTGTGATCCGACCTCCAGCTTACTTGGGATACGTGCAAGAATTTCCCTTTACGCATAAGTTGTAAACATTATACATATTCATAATTTTTAACGTAAATTAAAATATGCTAGAATCCACAGTCATATAGAGCCCTCCTTCACCAACGAAATTCAACATAAATACGCTATGTTTTATTAGAAATAATTTTTCCGTACTGTTTAGTCTGTACATTATTTTTTACATTCTCATTCTGATAAAAAAAATCATAAATATCCGATCTAAAATTCCTGTATCTTTAATGCAAAGCGAAACACCTTTTTCAGACCTTTTAGGTTCTTTCATAAACCTTTCCTACCCCTTAACAAGAACAACAACCACAAAGTAGTTTGTAGGCTTACTCCCCGAGTAAGAGAAAACCCTCTAAACTAGAACACTTGAATAAAGCACTATGTTATATAGTATTTTCGGCATGTTAAATTTTTACCATAATTAAAACTTTAAATGCAGCTTAATAGATGAAAACCTTACAACAATTCAAGCAGAACCTTAACTACTATAACATTTCCTTGCAAAGCATAAAACTAAATATACTTTCGAAAAAAAATATAACATCCAACATGGCGAACAAAACCTTTTAACAATACTTAGGACTTGTCAAATTATGATTATATATTTCGTGTATATTTTTCGCTCTTGGGCAATACCCCTTTTGTCTGTATTATAGTTGGTGTAAGGTGCGTCCAAACTTCATTAAACATGTCTCAAAAGCACGTCGGCAGCGTGTTGCCTGCACATCACAAACAAGTTGAATACACGTCAACGTTTTTTGAAACAGCTCTAACCAGTGCTTCGTATGACTATCCAGCATTTACCAAAGGTTCGTTCTCCGCTTACGGTTATTGGCTTGTCATCAGCCTGTTTGTGATATGTATGGAATAAGTTGCCAATGTGTGTTTATGACACGTTTTACCAAAGATTCGTTCCACTTGCAGTCGTTGACTTGTTTCCAACCCATTTGAGATACGTTAGTCATAATTCCCAACGCGTGTTTAGGACAATTTTTCCCAAAGGTTCATTTTCCACATAAGGTTGCTGACTTATCATCAACCTGTTGTTGATGTGTATGCGCTAAGTTACCGACATGTATTTATGGCATGCTTCATCAAAGGTTCATTGGCTTGTTTTCAACCTGTATGAGGTCCACATGTTTATGACGTTTTGAGACTCGTTTCCAACCACTTTGTGAGGTGCATGGAATAAGTTGCCGACGTGTGTATATGACATGTTTTACCAAAGGTTTGTTCTTCACTCAAAGTTGTTGACTTTGTTTACAACCTGCTTGTGATATGTATGCGATAATTGCCTACGGTTGTTTATGAAATGCTATGCCTAAGGTTCGTTGTCCGAATTTCTAGTCATTGACTTATTTACAACTTTTTGTGCCATGTATGCAATAAGTTGCCAACGTGTGTTGACGACATTTCTTGCTGAAGCGTGGACGCACCCATACGCTAATAGAGGAATTGTAGGCGATTATAAACGTTATAACTTCAGTAACAAGTTTTTCACGTCGTACTGGTACAAGAGACGGGTATGAAACACATCACGTCGTCATTAAGAATTAAACTTTCAATATATATATATATATATATATAATATATATATATATATATATATCCATATATATATATGTGTATATATATATACATATACATATATAAATGTATATAATTATATATATATATATATATATATATATATATATATATATATATACATATACATATATATATATATATATATATAATATCTATATATGTATATATATATATATATATATATATATATATACATATATAATATATATTATATATATTCTATATATATTATATATATATATATATTATATATATATATCCTTAAATCCGCCCACGGTAGAAAGGTGAGTACAAAACTGGGGACTTGAACAAGTACTGTCGTAGCTTATTCTACATTTTCAAGTTCACACTGAATAATAATTAAGAAACTGACACACCTTTATATACAAAAACAGAAAGGGGGCGGGGTTACAGTCTGTCAATCTATAAACCCGCCCGACCTTTCTGTTCTTGCATGTAATGGTCTGTCAACTTCTATTATAATCAGTGTGAACTTGAAAATGCAGAATAAACAACGGAAGTACTTGTTCAAAGTCCCCTGTTTTTCACTCACTTTTCTATCGTGGATTTATGTACGTGTCTCTTCGTGCTACATTGGATATACTATATATATATATATATATATATATATATATATATATATATATATATATATATATATACATATATATATATATATATATATATATATATATATATATATATATATATATATATATATATATATATATATATATATATATATATATGTATAATCCAATGTAGCACGAAGAGACACGTACATAAATCCACGATAGAAAAGTGAGTGAAAAACAGGGGACTTTGAACAAGTACTTCCGTTGTTTATTCTGCATTTTCAAGTTCACACTGATTATAATAGAAGTTGACAGACCATTACATGCAAGAACAGAAAGGTCGGGCGGTTTTATAGATTGACAGACTGTAACCCCGCCCCCTTTCTGTTTTTGTATATAAATGTGTGTCAGTTTCTATTATATTCAGTGGTGAACTTGAAAATGTATATATATAATATATATATATATATATATATATATATATATATATATATATATATATATATATTATTTAAGTAATAAATGGTGAAATGGACAACAGTCGCCTGTTCTATCAGGAAATCTGGAATCCATTATTTTTTTTTTTTTTTCTCAAAAATTTATCATTATATCTACGATAGATTTTTGTTTTTTTTTTTTCCATTTTTATATTTCTTATTTATGTTATCATTAACTACATCTCTAATATCATTTTGCCATTATTATTCATGGGGGGACACGTTCCTAGGGCACCCCTCCACCACACCCCCCCCCCCCCCCCGCCCCACACCCCACCTGCGCCCACCTGGATCCGCTAGCGGTGCGGCCACGAAAAGTTAATAAGAATCTTCAGACGTGTTAAACTCTTTAATTACATCTTTCTACTAATTCCTTTCCTATATTCTCAATGTCCCCATCCTTGATATTTTAAGAAATCAGGCTGTTATGAAAGTTACCCAGTAACACAACGCAACGGTCTTACTAAATAAATAACTCCAAATACCAACATAAAATTATATGATTTCCCTCACCTTTTTGATACCGGAAAAGCCTGTTTATAAAGACTCAATAGTTATTTGTGAAAGATTGCACTTTGACCCCATCCCCCAACTCCCATGAAAAAAAGGGGGGGTGAAGAACTTCACCAATATATATGAAATTAAAATATATTGGTCACCAATTGACATCGGAAAACGAAAACAAAAATGAAAGAACTTCACCAGTACACAAGAAATTAGAATATTTCTGTCAGCATCTGACATCAGAAAATGTCTATTTAAAAAGAACGATTGAAAAAGAAAAAAAAAGAAAAAAAAGAGATAAAAAAGTATTTCAGAAAATCACAGGATAAAAACTTAAAGACTTTACCTTTAATCAAAGCAAACGCATAAATGGTCTAAAATTTCCCAACTGCTGATTTGTTTTCCGAGAAATTAAGCGTGAAATTTATTTATTTATTTATTTATTTATTTATTTATTTATTTTCTATGATGAAACTCCTTTAAAGGGTCGAGATGATCTTATTCCCTCTCCCGAACCCCACTTTTTTTTTGTGTGTAGTTGGTTTTACTTGCATTAGCTTTTCTTTTGTTATTGTTATATTATTCTTTAGTTTCTATTAGCATCTTACGCTCTATTTTTTTTAAATGATCAAATTTGAGAAACTGTGCATCTTAAAGCACTTATTTTCCATGTTTTGGTGAAAAGATATATATATATATATAGTATATATATATATATATATATATATATATATATATATATATATATATATATATATAAGGTTATGTCTCCTGTAGGTATGATCATATATATATATATATATATATATATATATATATATATATATATCTATATATATATATACATATATATATATATATATATATATATATATATATAGATATACCTACAGGAGGAAATAACCTTAATACAGTGGAAAACGGTTAATTACTCTGCAGTTCATCTCATAATGAGAAAATAATATTAATAGCGTTGATGTGATTTCCATTGCTATATGTACTATCATTATTAGTTTGCGGTGTCGAATTTATTATTTCTGTTATTTACTATGATCATGGCATTGTTTTGATTCTCTCTCTCTCTCTCTCCATGTATGGTGATGCCGGACTTCTGAAGTGAACTCTCTCTCTCTCTCTCTCTCTCTCTCTCCATGTATGGTGATGCCGGACTTCTAAAGTGAACTCTCTCTCTCTCTCTCTCTCTCTCTCTCCATGTATGTGATGCCAGACTTCTAAGTCGAGCTCTCTCTCTCCTCTCATCTCTCTTCTCTCTCTCTCTCTCTCTCTCTCTCTCACTGTATTTTTTCCTTAACTGCGTGTGTTACACTTTCTTCGAAATGCAAGCGCGGAATGTTGCCGTAATTAGAGACGTCTTAAATCAGCGGCAGGAGTGGAACAGATCCACTAATTCCAGGATGCCAAGCGCTGACATGTCTCCAGGTAAGGACATTGCGATAGCAAGATTGTGTGTGTGTGTGTGTGTGTGTGTGTGTGAACCTTGCATATGTGTGGGCGTGCTCGCGCTCACGCATGTCTGCGTATGTCTGTTGTGTCGTGATTATCCAAGACTTCCGCCCAAGACGGCTAGCTATCATTCCCCACTGTCACCGTCTTAATTAAACTTGAGCAGGACCCCTCGCTCTCTCGAGCCTGAGGTATTCCCGCTGGAGGAGGAGGAGGAGGCGGAGGATGGGGAGTGGGAGAAAGGCCTAGGAGGAAGAGAGGGTTATCGGGAATGAAAGGTGGAAGGAAGGGGAAGGGGAGGGAAGGGGAAATGGAAGGGATAGGAACCCTAAGAACTTCAAGGTGATGATTGGGGTAAAGCTTAGAGGATGAGGATTTGTTTGTGAGGGGGGAGAAGGGTCACAGGGGGAGGAGTCACGGAAGCTGAGTCACGGGATGGGTCATGGATGTGGGAAGGGGTAACCGAAGGGGGAGGGGCTAGGGGATCTGTCACTAGAGGGGATAGGAGTCATCGAGAGGATGGGTTACCAGAGATTAGGAGTAACGGGAGGGTGGGGAGGGATCTGGGAGGAGTCACATGGGGGGAGGAGTCACAGGGGGAGTGTCACGTGGGGAGGAGACTTTGGGGGAGGTGTCACGTGGGGAGGAGTCATTAGGGGAGGTGTCAAGGGCCGATGGAGTATCAGGGGGAAAGATGTCACGAGTGGGATGAGGTCTCAGGGGTGGGGGGGAGCCTGTCACGGAGGGGAGGGGGGTCTCGGTGGGGGACCCTAGTCACTGGGGGAGGGGTCACAGCGTTAGTGGGAATGTTTTGCGTGAAGCTGGTGTGTTGACTGAAGGTGAGAGAGTTATTTGGGATCAAAAGGGTTTGTTATGCGTCTTTCGAACCCCTCGAGCGCTAAGGGGGAGGGGTGGGGGGGGAGGCCATCTTGGACGGGATCCTCCATCGGGGGCGTCTTCCTTGAAGGGAGCTCCGTCTTCCCATTACATTGAGATGCATAGGTTCTAAGATACTTATGAAGGGGGATTTCGTAACGTGATGATAGTTATCATTTATTGTAGCTTTATTAAATGACATTCTTTTCGTGTTGCAATGTTCCCTAGTACTCTCTCTCTCTCTCTCTCTCTCTCTCTCTCTCTCTCAAACCGTAATCATATTGCCCTTCTGTGGATCTACAGTAAATGACAACCCTGTCTCTCTCTCTCTCTCTCTCTCTCTCTCTCTCTCTCTCTCTCTCTCACACACACACACACACACACACACACACATTTGCCCTTTCATGAATATAAGGTAAATAACAACTCTCTCTCTCTCTCTCTCTCTCTCTCTCTCTCTCTCTCTCACCGTAATCACATTGTCCTATTATGAATCTACGGTAAATGACAGCTCTATCTATTTTGTTGGTAAAAGCACTTCAGGAAACAGTGAAAATAAGGGAAACGAATAAAGCCACCAAGGACAAAAGAGAAGATAGAAAATTACCTCAGAGTGGCACATTTTAATGCACAATCTATTCGGAACAAAGTAGATCTCTTCAAAGCACTGATAGCAAGTGGAGAATTAAACATAATAGATATCACAGCAACATGGGTACAAGAGGCAACAAGAGACTTTGTAGGAGAGCACCAGATAGCTGGATATAAATTGTTCAAAAAGGATAGACCTAATTAAATAAAAGGTGGTGGAGTTATGTCATATGCCAGGAACCACCTCAGTCCAATGGAGTGTAAAATTACAACCAAGCAAGAAGTAATTTACATCAATATAAGCAATCTAGGGAAGAAGCAAACTCTAATACTAGTGTGCAGACCTCCCCACTAACCAGAATTGTCCGACGAGGAGCTGTATGCACTACTGGGACAAAAAATAAACAACAGACTGCATAATAATGGGAGATTTCAATGCAGCGGTAGACTGGGACATCATGACCTCCACATCTAGAATTTGTCAAAAATGAATTCCTTCATCAATGGGTTGACAAACCTACTAGAGGAAAGATCATACTAGCTAGATATCATCCTATCAGCAGAAGATAACCTAGTGCCTGACCTTTCAGTAGATGCAAATCTAGGCAAAAGAGACCATAAAATTATTACATTTCACATTAATATTCAACATAAAAAAGAGAAGAAGATACTAAAGCGATTAGACTACCGTCGAGGTAACCTGGGTAAACTAAAGGAGTATGT
>NC_061093.1:14041431-14058931 GCF_015104395.2 Macrobrachium nipponense | reverse complement strand
CACAATGGGCGGCCATGTGTCTTAATCAGTCCAGAATTGTTTGAAGAAAGTCTTAATATAATTTATAGAAATATCGTCACTCATTTTGCGTTGCTGATCATTGTCTAAAGGTAATTCTGTTTTTCTTAATATAATTTATAGAAATATCATGGCTCATATTGCTTTGATGATCATTATGTAAAGTCGTTATATTTTCTTATTATAATTTATGGCAACATCATCACCTTCGAAAATATTCCCCGAGATACAAAAAAAAATGTCGTAGAAATATTGAGATAAAAGTGAAACTGAAACTTGAACCAATATAAAAATATTTTGTCTTGGACTCCAAACCCATATAATTTTTTTTTCTTTTTTTTTCTGTAAAAGAACACTATTGTGCAGGATTTGTCTGTCCGTCCGCACTTTTTTTGTCCGCCCTCAGATCTTCAAAACTACTGAGGCTAGAGGGCTGCAAATTGGCATGTTGAGCATCCACCCTCCAATCATCAAACATACCAAATTGCAGCCTTCTAACCTTAGTAGTTCAGTAGTTTTTACTTTATTTAAGATTAATTTGGCCATGATCGTACTTATGGCACCGCCATAGGTACCAACATAGTCCACCACCGTTTCAGTGGGCCCGGCTAAGGTTTGATGGGTCCTGGATGAGGCCTTCGCCGGACATTGCTAAATTCTCAAGAAACTTCGAATTACAATTGTTTATAACTTTTTTCCTTGACATAATGTACATCGTTAAAAGCTGATAGTTAAATATTATAAGATACTGGTTAAAATAAACCGTATTTGTCATTTTAGGTGTTTCTTGTTCCTGATTCTGTGAATGGTTCTGCATGTATGTAACCTTGATCAGAAGACTGAGTCTTCGTTTGAGGATGAAAATTTCACCAATAAGTCCTCAGTGTTGCCGAAACTTCCCATTCAAAACGCGAATGATGGATATGGTCTTTTTGAAATCGGTATAAAAGAATACTTTATAAATGGGTTCTGAGGTATAAGTTTTACCATTTTTGGTTCAGGCTTTGTACATAAGCTCATATTTTTTCTTGATCTCGTTTGAGTTACCCTCTCTCTCTCTCTCTCTCATCGGCCTCCTCTCCCTCTAATCTCTCGTCTCTTCTCTCTCTATACATATATATATATATATATATATATATATATATATATATATATATATATATATATATATATATATATATATATATATATATGATATATATATATATATATATATATATATATATATACATATATATATATATATATATATATATATATGTATGTAGGTATATATATATATATGTCTCATGAAATCACCGCGATTAATATATACGCATTAAGCAACAAATGTCCTTTATTTTGGGGTGGGAGACGGCATAAACTTATATCCTCTTGCGGTGGCGGGTGGGCTAAGGCTTCACTGCCAGTCTTGGAATTGAAGATGTCGATAGGTTCGTGCCCGTCGGCCGGCAATTCTATTATCGCTTAGAAAATTCCCCTTCGGTTAAACATATATGAAAATATATTAATTCCGAGGTAGAGTGAATAAATATTAAAGGACATTTGTAGCTCGATATATATATATATTATATATAATATATATATATATATATATATATATATATATATGTGTGTGTGTGTGTGTGTGTGTGTGTGTGTGTGTTCGGGCACGGGCGCGTTTAAACGTCTAAAATCAACAAGGGATGTGATTTACGCTCTTTGTAAAGACCTCAAAAGTAATATATCTCAGACAGTCACATTTTTCAAAAAACTAACACATTCCATAACATAAACGAACTCGAAAAACATGCAGTCAATATCTAGTTAACATGCAAACGATATCATTATATATTCAACAATAACTTTACCAGAGGAAAAAATAAGTATAACTTGTCCGTAAACTGTATGCAAGTCCATCTTGAAAAGTGTGTATGTATAAATCCTGAACTCAGCCTTGGTCCATCCTAATTAAGGAATGCCCTGTTATCTGGACCGGGGCAGTTACGCCGTAATGTATGGGTACGTTTTTTTTTTTTTTTTTTTTTTTTTTTTCTCTCAATCTTTATGGATTTCAGGCCACTAGTGTTTTGAGCCTATCAAGATGACGGTCATCAATGCTCCGTCGGACATTGACGGAAGGAGCGTGCCATTAGGCGGTTGTAAATCCGTCCTTGGGAGCGTGGAGGATAGTTATCAGAACGGAGGAACGATAAGCTCCGGCCAAGGAGAAAAAGTATAAAGAAATAAATAAAAGTTCGATGACGCCAAAAAGGAATAGAAAAATATGGATTAATATGGGAAAGTAAATAAGGAAATAAAAGTTCGACGACGCCAAAAAGGAATTATAAAAGGATTGATATGGAGAAATTTTGACTTCAATTTCTATTCGAATTTTGACTTCTCTTTCAGTTTGATGTTTGAATTCCCTTTCAATTTGAATTTAGAGTTCTTAGCTTGAATTTTGACTTCTCTTTTAGTTTAAATATTCACTTCCATTTCTATTAGAATTATAACTTTCATTTCAATTTTTCATTTGTATTTTGATTTCAGGTCTGTTTGAATTTTGACTTTGCTCTAAATTTGAATTTTTACTTCATTTTCAATTTGAAGTTCGAATTCGGTCTCAATTTGAATTCTGAATTCACTTTCCATTTGAATTTTTACTTTATTTTCTATCTGAATTTTGATTTAACTTGCAGTTTGAGTTTTTTACTTCATTCTCAATTTGAATTTTGGCTTCACTTTCAATTCGAATTTTATTTCAATTTCTTTTCAAACTTTGACTTCTCTTTCAGTTTGAAATTTTACTTCAATTTCTATTTGAACTTTGACGACTATTTCTATTCGAATTTTGACTTCAATTTCTACTTGAATTTTGACTTCGCTTTCTATTGAATTTTGACTTCACTTTCAATTTGAATTTTGACTTCAATTTCTATTCGAATGTTGACTTTAATTTCTATTCGAATTTTGACTTAACTTTCAATTTGAATTTTGATTTCTCTTTTAATTTCAATAATTATGACTTCACTTTCAATTTGAATTTTGACTTTACTTTCAATTTGAATTTTGGACTTAAATTTCAATTTGAATTTGACTTCATTTTAATTCGAATTTTGATTTACTTTAAATTTTTATTTTTACCTCACTTTCAATTTCAATTTTGACTCCACTTCCCATTTGAATTTTGACTTCTCTTTCAATAGGAATTTTGACTTCACTTTCAATTTGAATTTTGACTTAACTTCAATTTGAATTTTGACTTCACTTTAAATTTGAATTTGACTTCTCTTTCAATTTGAATAATGACTACGATTTGCATTTGAATTTTGACCTCACTTTCAATCTGGATTTTGATTTCACTTTTAATTTGAATTTTGACTTCACTTTCAGTTTGAATTTTGACTCCACTCTCAATTTGAAATTTGTCTTCGCAATCAGATTGAATGTTGACTTCACTCTCTTTTTATTTGAATTTTGATTCACTTTTAATTTGAACAGTGGCTTCGCTTTCAATTTGAAATTTGACTTCTCTTTAATTTTCAGCTTCAATTCATTTTCCCGCAGGTATAGAAAAAAAAGTATAAATTACAGAAGACCGCAGTATCGAGAAATTAACATTAATTTGATGTAAAAATTTTGTTTCTGATCTTACGATAGATCGATGCGTGACAGCGATTTTCTTGTAATATACTGAAGTGAAGGTTTAATGCCCAGTATTACATAATGAAGGATTGGACGTACCCTGCTTTGTATAAGGGGTTTCAGCAGATAAGAATTTTTATTTATTTATTTATTTATTTATTTCTTGGTTGTTAATATTCAACATTGTGTTTTCTGCTTTGTCATCGAATTAGATGTTGTGTGAAAGACATCACGAATGAGTCTTTGTGGATAAAGCAGATTATAATTACCACTGGAAAATGATTTGAATAGATTCCCACTGAGAAACTGAGGAAGTCTTCGTTCATAAAACATATAATCACCGCTGGCAAAAATATTCCAAACAGATTTACACTGAGAAACTGTAAGAATAATTCTTCGTGATAAAGCATATTATAATTACTACTGAAAAAAAAAATTGGAATAGGTTCACACTGAAAAACATTTTAAGTGTTCCGGATGTTCGTATGTTTACCAGAAGGTTGTAACGCTTCTTGACAGTGCCCTCAATCAATTCTTTATTCTTTATGCTTTTCAAATATCGTGTTACCTGTCTTTTGCTAATTTGTGTTCTTTGGAAGCCTTCTTAAACGCCTTTTGTCTTGCTCTTTTGGGTATATTCGTGTTGGATGATATTAATGATAATGATATTTGTATCTCTCTCTCTCTCTCTCTCTCTCTCTCTCTCTCTCTCTCTATATATATATATATATATATATATATATATATAGAGAGAGAGAGAGAGAGAGAGATGAGAGAGAGAGAGAGAGAGAGAGAGAGAGAGAGAGAA
Source organism: Macrobrachium nipponense (assembly GCF_015104395.2). Lineage (NCBI taxonomy): Eukaryota > Metazoa > Arthropoda > Malacostraca > Decapoda > Palaemonidae > Macrobrachium > Macrobrachium nipponense. The sequence goes on along the minus strand of NC_061093.1, from coordinate 14,054,478 downwards.
CAACATAGAAATCCACATGATGCGACGAGATCAGCTCATAGACGTTCACCGGCCACTTCTCTTTGCCTGTCATCAGAATGCAAAAACTTCTCAAGAATCTTACCGTCCAGCGGTGACGGTAAAAAGGTAAAAGAAGGGAGGGGAGTGGAAGGGGGAGAGAGGGAAAAGACAGGTAGACAGACCACACACATCTCGCTCGAGCCGTGGAAGACGGGATGGAAGCTAATGCGAGATCTTAAATAGCCATTACGGCCAAATCGATTGTTTGAAAGACGCCATCATACCCATATCAAATGTTAATTGCAAACGCTTAATGCAATTTGTTGAGCGTTGGGGTGGGGAGGAGGGAGGGAGGGGGAAGGGGAGAAGGGGAGAGGAAGGGGAAGCCATATCCCTCCCTTATTCAAACATAAAGTTTAGAGACCTTCTCCTTTCCACCCCTTCACCCCTCTCAAAGGGAGGGAAGAAGAGAGGATGGGAGGGGAGGGGAGGGAGGAACCGGTGTGTCAGGAGACGGGAGGGGAATTCTGGGCTCTAAGCAATCAAAGGGTTGAAAGACTTCCCTCCATTACTCCCCTTCACCCCTAATCGTAGGGAGGGAAAGGGAGGGGAGAGGAAGGAGCGGGGAGGGGTAGTGGAAGGCATACCCCTCTCTTAATCAAACACAGGATTGAGAGACCTCCCTCCCCCCACCCCTCCCCTTCACCCCCTCTCTAAGGGAGGGAAGGAGGTAGGGGGTTGGTCAAGGGATCGGGCAGGATGAAGTGATGGGTTTGAGGGGGGAGGGGAGGGGGGAGAGGGCAGGTGGGTCACGGCACTGGTGGGAATTAAATGTTGTGCCATTAAATGCCCTTCAGCAAAAATGAGACCGCATGATCTGCATTTTTTCATTAGTCCGACTATAATTACGGCATAAAATCTTAATGAGAGCGCGTTTGCAGCCTAATAGTTTCACGGCAACATATTGTAGCATTGGATTGTGGTGGTACGGGGTTGAGTTTTGGAAGGGGGGTGGGTGGGGGGAGCGTCCGGAAAAAAAGCGAAGAAAAATGTTAATGTAAATGACCATGGGAGAAATATTAGGACAACTTTGAAATATTGTGCCCCGGTTGTTAACAGCTTTGCATAACTCATATAAAAGGTTTGGGACGTATACTACTGTTGACTTTTGCTCTGTGTTGGGGGAGTCATTATTATCGTTTAATGGGTATTTCGTTTCATCATACCCTGGTTGATGAAGGACTTGGGAAATGTTGGAGTAAATTCCTTTATTTTGATCGTCTGACCGGGAATTCTGAAACGTCTTGAAGGAAGTGAAACCTTGAAACCCCTTATTATCATTATTATTGAGAAGGTGAACCCCTGTTTGTGTGGAACAAACCCACCACCACAGGGACCATTGACTTGAAATTGAAACTTCCAAAGAATATGGCGTCCATTCGAAAGGAATGACAGAAGATAACAGGAAATACAGAAAGAAGAGAAATCAGTTATTTGAGAAAAAAGATAAATTACTAAGTTAATAAATCAATCCACTTCATGATGGCACACGAAAGTATTTTTACACTAGGCATCGAATGCCACTTGTAAATAAGCCACCCTTGAAGCGAAACTCTGAGATGTTAATAGATACAGGTGCTGATCACTTATGTAAACCGGAACCGTTCACTTCATTTCGCCCGCCGATCAGTACATGATCCGCTTGAAAAAAAAAGGGGGGGGGGGTGGGGGGCGGTGGGTTTGGTGGTTGCGGCGCTGTGAATTATGTCCGTAACCCGGCGTTACTTCATATGGAATCAATTCCGGCGGCAAATAACATCTCCACCTCTTTCCATTGTTCACTCGCCATCTCATTAAATCTTTTGTGTGAAAAGCAGAGACGTGGAAATAAAACAGAGACTGACAGCGGCCATTCATATTCCTCTCGGGACCCGGTAATGAAAAGAAAACAGTGGCAACAGAAAACGGGGCCCTTAATTATAGAAAATGGTATTTCGGTTGGGTACCAAAGTCGACCCCAATTACCACGGGTCGTAAATTGTTGTATGGTGGCTGGGTTTCATTCCTTTGATGAATGCATTTCAAGGGTGGGGGATTCTTTGTGTTCTGGGGAAGGGGGTTCCCTTCCCCTCCCTTTGTATTTTAGGAGGAGGAGGGCCCCCTGATATTCTAAGGATTTGCCTTTAATTCTAGGGAATGGCAGAGAATTTGGTCTCTTGGGGTACCTTTATGACGAGCTGGTATCCTTCATTCAAAGGGCGGGATGTTATGTTTCCCGGGCTTTGAGACGTATGAAGTGGTCACTATGATGCCTCTAAGAAAGAATTCGTGTCTGTTGAGGCGCCCGTGCATGCGTGTGCGCATTGCCGAAGTGATTCGTTTTGTAATATACTCAAAAAGTAATTATGTTGGTCTGTCTTATGTTAGTTACTAGATTTTAAGTAATTTAACATCGCTGTTGTTGAATACTTTTTGTAACTTATCCTTCCCTCTCTCTCTCTCAACCAGGATGTAATAATATTGTCTTTAACCCATGATAGTAACTTGATTCTAGGTATTTTTACATAAACTGGTTTAGAATAATTTAGATGTAATCTCTCTCTCTCTCTCTCTCTCTCTCTCACACACACACACACACACACACACACACACACACACACATACACGCACAAACGGAAACTGTAATAATATGATTTTTCACCTATGGTAGTAACTAGAATTTTTTGGGCTATTACGTCACTGTTTTAGAATAATTTTGGTAATTTATTCTCTCTCTCTCTCTCTCTCTCTCTCTCTCTCTCTCTCTCTCTCTCTCCGCCCAAACCAGGAAATCGCAAAACAGTAAAACTTACCAAAAAAGAGTAAATAAAAAAATCAGAGTTTATTCCTTCGCATTTCCAGTCATGAATTTGTGTGTGTGTGTGTGTGTGTGTGTAGTGTGTGTGTGTGCGCGCGTGCGTGCGCGCCTCCACGACAAAACTTGCGTGTCTGTCGCTGCTTTATGGCGCGTGCATATCTTTTGCAAAACGATGACTGGTCGGAAAGCAAAATTACAGTCATTCTCTTTCAGTGATTCCGCTGATTATTGTGGTTACGTATCAATTGTTTATTTTCTCCTTCTCCTATTCATAAGACGCTCAGGAAGATTATGGCACCTAAGAATAGGGAAACGCCTTTATAGATTTTCTTTCTTTCTTTTTTTTAGGGGGATATATGGATCGTCGTGTTGTCTGTCAGTGGATCTGATCGTCTTTTTATGTGGAGATAGTGACGTTACATGAATTTTGCGTTTGAAGTTTTGATTTTTACTTATTCTTTTTTTTTCTTCTTCTTCATTGTATTCAAGTTCTGTATTGTAATCGGAAGTTAATTCGGATTTTTTTTCTTTATTGTTACATTTTTTTTACATGTTATTGGAGTTGAATTGACTTTTTCCAAATTAATTTTGTTATACTTTCTAATGACATTTTTTTTACAAGTTTATGGCGGTTTAATCCATATTTCCTCTTCAAAACTGATTTTTTTACTTGCGCATTAAATCTTTAAATGTTATTTGAGGTACGCGCCTATTTTTTTTCTTCATATTTCTTTTAATTTATTAAATTTTTCACATTTTATTGAAGGTTAATTCATGTTTTTTGGGGTCAAATCTTGTATTTTTTTTACTTTTTCATTACATTTTTACAGGTTATATGAGATTAATTCAAGATTTTTGTCAAAATATTATTATTGCTTTCGTTTCTCATTACATTTTTTAAATGAAACTGAAGGTTAATTCATGTTTTCTGCCAAAACTTACTTGTTTTTTATTATAATCTAACGTGGTTAGATACATTAAAATTTGCACTGAATTCTGATGTGTTTTTTATCATTTGGGAAACGTGAAGTTCATTATACCTTTGGTAGAGAAAATACTGCCTACAATTTCATGTCAGATTTGCATCGATTGCTCCCAGAATCAACTCTCTAGAAATAGCAAGTTTATAAAAAGTTAGTATCAGATTATCGGTGTTTTCAGATTGTGGAAACTGTATAGAAAGGTCTGATCAGTTAATATGAATATTAGCCTTAACAACTTTGAAAATAAAACTTGATTGACAAAGAAGTTGTAAATTAAGGTTACCATGCAGTACTAAATCTGTTAGTAATGAAAATACCTATGCAGTGATACTGCGTTATATTTTCTCTAAATTCGATAGACCAGTTTATGGAAGATATTGGCATATATATATGTGTATATATATATATATATATATATCTATATATATATATATATCTATATATATTATAAAACATATATATAGATATATATATATATATCTATATATAATCTATATATATATATATATATATATTTATACAGTACCATAACAAAAAGTCATATAAATAACTATGGTTTGCAGAGCAAGCAGGTGAAAAATGAAATACATTATTAGTACCTACATTTCTTTTAAATTTATATCTATATATATATATATATATATATATATATATATATATATATATATATATATATACATATATATATATATATATATATGTGTGTGTATATATATATATGTGTGTATATAATATAGTATATATATATATATATATCTATATATATTATAGTATATATATATATATATTATACAGTAACCATCACAAAAGTCATATAAATAACTATGGTGCAAGAGCAAGCAGGGAAAATGAAATACAATTAGTACCTACATTTCTTGTAAAAATATATATATATATATATATATATATATATATATATATATATAATATATATATATATATACACATATATATATATATATATATGTATATATATATATATATGTATAATATATATATATATTATATATATATATATATATATATATATATATATAGGTGTGTGTTGTACATAAACCCACAAAATTGTTCAACATTTGACTGTGGCAACGACGAAGCCGGTGGTGGCCAAGACCTGGCCGAAAATGACGCCGTGCTCGTCATGCATGACGCACCTGTCATATTCGTCGTTATTAGCGTAGCTGGTCGACCTGAAATACAATATCACATTCGTTATACGCGTTAATGTCATGGCTTCGGCCGATGGATAACCGTCGTTCGCGGGACGTGTTACAGATGGGAGGGGAAGGGGGAATGGGGATGGGAGGAAGAGGGGGCAGGAGAAGGAGGAGAATGGAGGAGGAGAGGGAAGGAGAAGAAGGGAGGAAGGGGAGGGCCTGAGGGATGGAAGGAGGGGGCTGAAAGGTGGGAAAAGAAGGGAGGTAAGAGGGCGTAAGAGGAGGAGGCGAGAGGAGATGAATGGTGAAAGAAGGGAGGAAGAGGGGTCAGGAGGAAGAGGAGGAGGAGATGGAGGAGGAGGGGGAGGGACCTTACAGACCTTACAGACCTTACATCTTGTTCGGGTTTGCCCAGGTCCCTCAGTGTGAGGCACCTCTAATGTCTACCAGAGAGTTGCTAGTACATCTTCCGGTATATTTTGCATCTTCCAATCTTGGATGGTCTGGGATGCAGTTTAGATATTTGTCGAGCTTATTCTTAAACACATCTACGCTCACTCCTGATATATTCCTCAGATGAGCTGGCAACGCATTGAATAGACGCTGCATTATCGATGCTGGTGCGTAGTGGATTAATGTCCTGTGTGCTTTCCTTATTTTTTCCTGGTATATTTTTGGGCACTATTAATCTACCTCTGCTTGCTCTTTCTGATATTTTTAGTTCCATGATATTTTCTGCTATTCCTTCTATCTGTTTCCATGCCTGAATTATCATGTAGCGTTTCTCTTCTCCTTTTCCAGACTATATAATTTTAAGAATTGTAGTCTCTTTCCCAGTAGTCTAGGTCCTTAACTTCTTCTATTCTAGCTGTAAAGGACCTTTGTACACTCTCTATTTGTGCAATATCCTTTGATAGTGTGGGTACCATATCATATTGCAATATTCAAGTGGAATACTACGAACATATGTTTTATAAAGCATAATCATGTGTTCAGCTTTTTCGTGTTTTTGAAGTGCCGTAACAACATTCCCATTTTTGCTTTACATTTTGCCAACAGAGTTGCTATTTGATCATTGCATAACATGTTCCTATTCATCATCACACCAAGGTCTTTAACTGCTTCCTTATTTGTGATGGTCTCATTATTAGGTCCCTTATATGCATATAGCTTTCTTTCTCTGTCTCCATAATTTATTGATTCAAATTTATCAGAGTTAAATACCATCCTATTTACCTCTGCCCAATCATATACTTTGTTAAGGTCTCTTTGTAGAGCGTTCCTATCTTCATCACAAGTAATTTCTCTACTTATTCTTGTGTCATCTGCGAAACTACTCACTACCGAATCCTTAACATTATTGTCTATGTCTTCAATCATAATAACAAACAGTATTGCAGCTAACACCGTACCTTGCGGCACACCGGATATTACCTTGGCTTCATCCGATTTCTCGTCGTTTGCAATAACTATCTGTTTTTCTGTTGTGTAAAAATTCTTTTTAACCATCTTCCTACTTTATCCAATCCGACTATTGTGTTTTCTAATTTTCTTCGCTAATATATTATGGTCTACTTTATCAAAGCTTTTGCAAAGTCTAAATAAACCACATCTGTTTCATTTCCGCTTTTCATATTTTTGAATATGTTTTTCACGGTGGACTAACAGTTGGGTTTGTGTACTTTTTCCGGGTACGAAACCATGTTGTCCTTTATTAAACAAATTTAAATTTTTTATTAAATGTTTCATAATATTTTTCTTCATTACCCTTTCATACACTTTCATTATATGTGATGTTTAGACTCACAGCCTATAATTACTTGCCTCTAGTCTTGATCCACTTTTGAAAGTAGGGGTAATATACGCTAATTTGTGCTCATCATATATCTTGCCTGTATCTACACTTTGTCTTAATAATATTGCAAGTGGCTTTGCGATAGAATGAACTACTTTCTTTAACAAAATAGCAGGAATTCCATCAGGCCCTGCAGCAGCTCCATTTTTAATTTCATTAATAGCCTGCACAATATCAGCTTCATTAATATCTATGTCAGCTAAATATTCACTATTTTCATCCCTTACTTCTATATCATTATCTTCATTATCTATTTCTAGGGGTGAATTCTCTCTTATATCGTTCTGCCAAGTATGTTGCAAATTTCCTTTTTTTTCATTCGTTATCTCCCTTCAATTCTCAGAGGGCCTATTTCTATTCTTCTTTTATTCATCTTCTTCGCATATGAGTATAATAGTTTGGGGTTTTGCTTGATATTTAATAGGGTTTTTTCTTCCAAGTCCGTTTTTCATTTTCTTTTGATTGTATAATCTTTTTTCTGCATTTTCTATCTTACTTTTTAGTTCTATAACTTTCCATGCATTTTTTTCTTTTGCAAGACCTTTTTTCCACTTTCTGATTTTCTGGAACAAGATTCTTCTGTCTCTTGGTATGCATGAATGATGTTTACTTTTCTTCTTCGGTATATATTTTTCCACTATTATCTCCAATATTTTATATAATATCTCCGTATTTACCCTTATTTGTCATCACTTACGAAAATGTTATCCCAATCTTTGTTTAATTCTTCATTAATTTCTGACCACATATTTTTTACTGTAGAGTTGTATTTTCCATATCCTTCCCACTTTTTCATTTCTTGCTTATCTCTATTTTCACTTGCTTTGGAATGAACTGTTAATTCTATGACATTATGGTCTGAAATACTCGCATTATAAACTATTATTTCTTTAACATAATTCATCTCGTTCACAAATACTAGGTCTAAAGTATTTTTCCTTTCTTGTTGGCAGGTGATTTATTTGTTGAATGTTGTTATTCTAGTAGCATATCTAATAGCTTTTCAAATTGCCTCTTATCTTCTGCACTACTATTACTCTCTTTTTTATATGTATAAGTACAACCACAATCTCCTATTCGTTCTTTCCATTCTACGAAAGGAAAGTTGAAGTCACCAGATACGGAGAATAGTCCAGTCCCTTGTGATTTCTACATATATCATCCAATTTTTCAATTATTAAGTCAAACTCTTTAGTATTAGGAGGTCTATATATTACTATGTTCATCAATTTTTCAGATTCAAATTCTACCGCTATTAGTTCACATTCTGAGTTACTATATTTCTCATATATTTTTCCTTGTTTTTTTGTCTTTCCCATATAGTTGCGGTTCCCCCTTGATTCCTATTTTTTCTATCTGATCTATAAGTTTGGAACCCTTTATTTATTTGATCATCATTCCCCAGTCTCTTGGGAATACCCAAGGTTTCACTTATATTCATTATATCTATTTTCTTTTCATTTTTGGGTTAGTTGCTTCTTCTAAGTAACTCTATTTTTCTTTTTGAGTTACTCGTAACTAAACCCTGCGCATTCATCACTATGATGGTTTGCGTGTTTTCTCCTTCATGGTTTAATACTGATAGTAATAAGGATTTTCCCATGTCTCTTTCCATGTTTCTTGGTTATATGTTGTTCTTTTTTTCATTTCCAGAAATTCTGACATTAAAAAATCCAACTTTTCCATAATATTTGATCTTCCTTCATCATAATTATTCATTTTGTGTCTGAATCTGCAATTTTCTCCGTTTTTCTTTTCTGCAATATCCTCTTGCATAATAAATACAGTTATTATCTCTTGAGTAGAATTTCGGAGCTGATGCTTTGAAATTCTTTGCTGACACCTCTGCATATCTCATTGGTGGTTTTGCTTTTCTCTTTTACCTGATATTCTTGATTTTCTCTCTTTATTTGTTTCTTTCTTATTTTGGATTTTATTACTTGGTTGGTTATTTATTTGATTATGATTCATGGCTACAGGGTGCATATATTTGCATTTTTTGTCGAACTTACATCCTTTTCCTTCTTTTAGGTTTTTACATATTTTTGGATGCAGATCTCTGCAATCATCCCCATATCCATCTAAGTATGCACATTTACCATATATTTCATAGTTTTGACATATCTTAGGATGTTTGTAGTAACATCTTTCTCCAAATCTGCAATTCCCTCTTTTCAAAAGGTTGCAGATTTTGTCTTTCTTGTCTATTTTTTCTCTTTCCCGTCATTGTATAGATCTGGGTAGAGCCTCTTCGGGATTTGCTTTTCTGTTGTCATATCGTAATTTATTTCTTCGTAGGTATGGCTGCTTTATTGCCTCATATGTAGTATCAATGAGTATCTCTGCATCCATACTTTATCTTGTTCTTTGTTTTCTTATTTTTTTCTTGTCATTTCATTTTGTTTACTTCTCTTCCGTTTTCCTCTTCTTCTTTTCTTCTTCTTCTTCTTCTTCCTCTTCTTCTTATCCTCAACTATTTGTACATTCAATCTTGATTTAATAACATTGTCTATCCATGATAGACATGTTGAACAAAAAATTCTTGTATCTTTTCTCAAATCTTGTATTACCTCAGCACACTGTGGATGGGTCGGAATGTTGCATGCAGCACATTTTCTGATTAGGTTTTGTGGATTGACTATGCTATACCAAACCTTACACAGTTTGCATGCTTTTGGCATTCTTTTTCCTAATGCATCAATTAGTATATTCACAAGATTCACCTTATTCATTTTCTTTGTCGGAATATGTTGGTTTATGTATATTTTCTTTATGAGTCTCTTGACCACTTGGATTTTATTTGGAACTTCTTCAATTATTTTCAAGATGTTTTCATTAGAGAAAGAAGGGAGGAAGAAGCCTGAGGAGGAGGAGATGAAGGGTGAAAGAAGGGAGGAAGAGGGGTGAGAAGGAGGAGATAGAGGGGAGGAGGTGGATCTGGGGGATTAGAGGAGTAGGAAGCAAAGGAAGAAGAGAAAGAGGAAGCAGAGAAGGAGGAGGGGGAAGAGGAAAAGTTGGAGGAAGAGGATCGGGAACAGGAGGAGGGGAAGAGGTTGGGTCAGGGGAGGAGGGAGTAGAGGAGGAGGAGGAGGAGAAAGAGGAATTAGAGAAGGAGGAGGGTGAAGGGGAGGAATTTGAGGGGTAGGAGGAGGAGAGAAGAGGAAGCAGTGGAGAAGGAGGCGGAGGGCGAGGTGAAGGAGGAGGCGAAAGAAGTAGGAGGGGGAAATGGAGAAAGGAGGAGAAGAAGAGTTAGAGGTAGGAGGGGAAGTAGAAGGAAGATTAAGAGGATGAGGAGGATGAGGGGGAGGGGAGAAGGATGTGGAGGAGGAGAGAAGGATATTAAGGAGAAGACGGAGGGGGGAATGGGGGGGGGGGGGTGGGGGGGGGGGGGGGGGGGTGACGGGCCGGAGAACGAAGGGAGGACGTTCCATCAGCATTATTTGACAGGACAGAAGGAGTCCTCATCGTGTCGATTGGTGATGATGGTCTTAGCGACAAAGTCAACTGAACTTGGCCTCTGCTATTATTTATATAATATAATACTATATGTATTACAATTCTCTCTCTCTCTCTCTCTCTCTCTCTCTCTCTCTCTCTCAAAGATCAAGGAGGTTGCAAGTAGTTTGGTGCTATAGTTATACGTTCTTTCTCTCTACGTCGAATTATTTATGCATGAGACAGACATAAGAAGTCCATGTCTCTATACAGCAGTGTGCTTAAGATCTTTCTCTCTCTCTCTCTTTCCTCCTCTCTACTCTCTCTTCGTCTCTCTCTCTCTCTCTATATATATATATATATATATATATGTGTGTGTGTGTGTGTGTGTGTGTGTGTGTGTGTGTGTAGAAGTTTTTCTTATGTACCGAATAACTAATCAAGATTGGAAATAGACCTTTATTATTATTATTATTATTATTATTATTATTATTATTATTATTATTATTATTATTATTATTAGTATTATCAAATCGTTGCAGTTCCCGAGATCTCATTTCTATTCTTGTCAATACCATAATCTTCTCTCACCGTCTCTCACTAGCCCTCACCCCTCACCCCTCACCCTAACCCCAAGCCCCGGATCTACAAATGACATTTCGTCTCCTCTCCTTGTCGCCGTTTCTCTTATCCCTCCTGCCCCTTCCCCCCCCCCCCACCCCCCCCCCCCCCCCCACAACTCCTCCCTCTCGTCGTCACTTCATTACCAAGGTGGGCGCGCGGAGAGGGGTCAAAATGCATATGCACACAGTGGGCGGGTTATCCATCAGGAGACGAACAGGTAACATGGGCCAGCCAACTACATACCTCAAACGCCCTCACGATTCCTTTGACGAATTGCCCCCACCACATCAGGGACGCCCATCGCACGCCCACACCCAGTGGCGAGCTGAGAGAGAGAGAGAGAGAGAGCGAGAGAGAGAGAGAGAGCAAGAGAGAGAGAGAGAGATCAAAATAACCCAAATGTAGCATTCTGCATCATTCAGAAGTACAGTTATTCTACGTGAGTAAGGCATTTAAAGACATTGTGTGAAAGAGACACAGAGAGAGAGAGAGAGAGAGAGAGAGAGAGAGAGAATCTCCCACGATATCTTTCTCAGTTGTAATATTTAGAATTACAGCTTCTTAGACAGTCAGACAAACAATTTAAATCTCCGTGTTCCCCTTTCACTAGAAAGGTATTTAAAGTAATTGTAAGAGAGAGAGAGAGAGAGAGAGAGATAGAGAGAGAGAGGAAATCTCCCACTATAGCTTTCTCAGATTTAATATTTAGAAGTCCAGCCTCTTAGGCAGTCAGATAGCAGGTAAAATATCATGTTTTACCCTTTCTTGTGTAAGGTGCATAAGGCCAGACAGACAAACAGACAGAGAATGAAAGGTAATTTCCTGGTCCATCTTTCTATTTCTGTGTATATTTTCTGGAATTGGATTTCACAGTATTAATTAAAACAAACTTAGTAACTCTTGAAGACCTTACTTATAAATACAATTGTTTTTCCAGCATACAGACTTCTCAGACATATTTCAAGTTTTAACTAATAAAAGCCCTGTCTTGTTTCCAGAGATTTACCAGTGATTCAGTCTGTTCAGAATGTCTCCCCTTTTACATAATCCTTTAGATTTTGAATAAACGTCTGATCAAACGAAAATGCAATTGAGCAATTATTGTTACATATGTATTTCAAAACTGCAGTTTTTTAGATTAATGATCTCCTTTTGCATATAACCTTTAGATTTTTTATAAAGATCAAAAGAGTGGAGCAATTTTTGTGACATATATAGCTCAGAAACTTTTTAGTTTTTTGTAGCTTAATGACAGGGCAATTCGCTTAATCAAAACCCAAAGGATAATCTTGCCATGATTTTTAAGAAATGGAAATTATTAGACATGAAATATACAAAAAAATCAGGTTTATTTGTGCATGGGGTGAGTTACCCTTCAATAAACGTACTTGTCTCAATATTGCTAATCAATAATGAAGACTTATAAAACATTAACACATATTTCAATAAGAAAGTAATTCAGTCATCAGCTGTCAATGCAAAAATAATAATTTTTACGAATTGGAATTTGAGCTTAGACCAGTACCATGTCAAGTTCAGTGACCCATGGAAAATACCAAATTAAAAAGATGAAAAAAAAAAAATAAAAAAAGACAAGTGACAAAACAAAAATCACGATTAATGTCAAACAGAAAGAAATCGAGTTAATAACGGAAATTATAAGTCTGTTGAGAAATAAGATTGGCAGAAATGGATCTCGATCGACTTTGGGGAACAAAACTGAGCGTTAGATATTGTCGCGTCATACCTCTTGATATATATATATATATATATATATATATATATATATATATATATATATATATATATATATATATATATATATATATATAATCTCCCGCGACTTCCGAAGCTTCAGCTGGTATGAGTGAGCCTTTTGAGCACAAAAGGTATTATTATTATTTCTATAATTATTATTATCTTCTCTCTCAGTCAATCTCGCCTCAGTCTTGTTATTTTCAAGACTTCGTTTCTAAGGCTGAGATGAAATTCATACGAAGGCTCATTTGGTCTTACAGTAAATTAAGGCTTCGAATTTTTATTTTAGTTTTCTTTATTTGGCTTTAGACCTGTTGTTCTCAACCAAGGGGAACTTTCACAGTTTCAGGGTGGGGTGGGGGGAATTGTGACTAAAAA
>NC_061093.1:14026431-14036431 GCF_015104395.2 Macrobrachium nipponense | reverse complement strand
TTCCGCCGGCAACTTTTAATAAACTGCTGCCAAGATGTATGTAATTAGGCAAGATTGATTAAGAGGCAAGATGGAAATAAAATAAATCTTACTGAAGACTTAACTAGTTAAAACGGTCGAGAAATTTTCGCTCGAGACGGTCCAGCTCGTTTGTACCGTTAGAGTTTATTGCTTTTTTATTTAGTTATTTATTTATTTTTATTTTTTTCGTTATCTTTGTTGACCTTAGGTAGATTTGCTGGGGTATTCGCGTTGATTGTATCTTCTGCGTGTGTGTTGTGTGTGTGTGTATATATATATATATATTATATATATATATATATATATATATATATGTATATGTGTGTATGCGTATGCATGTATATACCCACATATATATATATATATATATATATATATATATAATATATATATATATATATTCTACCTCCCTTTATAAATTTGTTGTCAAATGTTGCAGCGCTGTAGCAACGTCGAAGAAATATTGTCCGGAGCAAAAACACATGAAGAGAAAACGTTCTCATGGGTAAAGACATTATTTGTTTTTCTTTGCCCTCGTGTCCTTTTGTGGCCAGGCACGGAAAGACATGATAAATGTTCTTCAGTGATTGCAACTGCACAGTGGAAGCAAGAAAAAAAAACGAAAAAAAAGTAGTACAAGTTAAAACAAAAATATTTGCGTTTCTCATACTATCATAATCCATTTGTTTGTATTCTTTAGTGTGTATCTGTGTTTTTGTGTGTGTGTGTGCATGTTAGTGTAAGTGTCTGTATGTATACCTGCATGTGTATGTGTGTGTGTATATATAAGATTAGGTGATTGTATGTGCGAAGGTATGTGAAAGTATGTGTCTGTGTTTGTATGTATCCTATCATCATATTCCATATCATTTCTTGAGTGTGTGTGTGTGTGTGTGTGTGTGGTTGTCTGTAGGTATACCGGCGTGTGTATATTTGTGTGTGGGAGTGTAAGGGTATGTGAGTGTGTGAGAGGGTATGTGAAGGTATGTGCCTGTCTTCGTGTGCATCCTACTATCATTATCCATTTCTTTTCGTGAGTGTGTGTATTTGTTAATGCCTGCGTTTGGGTGTGAGGGTATGTGTGTGTGTGTGTGTGTGTGTTTGTGTGTGCGTGCGTGCGCGCAAGATTGAGATGACGGACTCGGCCCGGAGGAATGAATATTCCAGTCACGTTTCTTATACTGCTTAAGCAGGCCCTAAGTGTCGTTAATATCCCGATGCAAATTCCGGGCGGCGGCGGCGGCGAGCGGTCGAGAAATGAGTTTCGCCCCGAAAAGACAACTCTCGCCGAGGAGGGCCAGAGGTGGTGGTGGGCGGGGCAGGGGGTGGGGGGGGCTCGGCGGCCGTAACATTAAAAGTTAACTGTGGCGTAATTTCTACATGTTTACGAGCGTATTGAAATGGGAACGTCAGCCGGCCGGGCCTGTTCGTTTGTGGTTTCGTGGTAATTAAAACAGAATTAAACCCGCAGTCACGAAAAGTTGGGACTCAAGTTGAGTAAACTTGGTTTTTCGGGACGGTAGGATGGGGAGGGGGGGAGGGGGGAAGGGGGGAGGGGTGGGAGGGGACATGTTAGTGCCCGGGGGGTTGGGGGTGGAACCTAGGCATTCTGGCAGGGAGTGTTTAAGGTAAAGGACTCGCCTGGAAGATAAGGAAGTAGGGATTGTGTGTGTGTGTGAGAGAGAGAAAGAGAGAGAGAGAGAGAGTGAGAGAGAGAGAGAGTTGACTAACACCTGATCCAGAACAGAAAAATATTATATAGAATTAAAATTGTGTCGTGATTTAGACAGAGAGAGAGAGAGAGATGGTGGTAAGGATGAGACAATTCGAGAAAATTGAGGATAGTGATAAAGGAAAAGGTGTGGTACAAATACTTGGGTCTTCTACTTATCTACCTTTTTTCTCCTTTCAAATCATGACTATATTTTAAATTTACACCATTTTTTTTTATTTATTCTAGGTTTTGGTTAACTCTCTCTCTCTCTCTCTCTCTCTCTCTCTCTCTCTCTCTCTCTCGTTTTTAAATCACGGCACCATTCTAAAATTACATCGATTTGCTCTCTCTCTCTCTCTCTCTCTCTCTCTCTCTCTCTCTCTCTTTTAAATCGCTGTACTATTCTAAATTTACATCGATTTTTTTTAATCAATTCTTGATCAGGTTTGGTCGGCTCTCTCTCTCTCTCTCTCTCTCTCTCTCTCTTTTAAATCACGGTACTATTCTAAATTTACATCAATTTCTTGTTCAATTCTTGATCAGGTTTGGTCGGCTCTCTCTCTCTCTCTCTCTCTCTCTCTCTCTCTCTCTCTCTCTCTCTCTCTCTCTCTCATTTGGAGCATGGTCAGTTAATTAACATATACACTATACCTTGGCTACTTGCGACTACTAACAAGAGATCTCTACTTCAATGTCACAGGTGTAAGATAGCAGGAACGCTCTTATAATTATTAAGTAGTTTTCTTTGCTCTTTCTTTGTTTCTCTTGCTTTGTTTGTTGCCTTCACCGAACCTTTAAATCCGCGTTGTTCTTGTTGTTATTTTGACTTGATTGCTTGACTCACCAACTTTTAGATTTTGATAAAATTATCGGAAGTGAGACATTGTGTGTGTATGTGTATGCATGTTTATATATATATATATATATATATATATATATATATATATATATATATATATATATATATATATATATATGTGTGTGTGTGTGTGTGTGTGTGTATGTATATATTGAGCACATGTTATTCTGCAGTAAAAACGACTCCAGCATAGTTAACTTTTTTTAACGCACAGAACGATTTTTTTTTTTTTTTTTTTTTTTTTTGCCAGAGTAATGTTTATGCTGATGAAGCAGTTTTGGTGTGAAGGCTGCACACACAATATGTATGCCGGGCTCAGGTTTCCGAGCAATGATTACGTTGAATTAATTCCTGCTCCGCGGGAAAAGTTATGCCTGCTAACTCTGCTCAGTAACGACATGCAAGTTGAACAACGCTATACTTTTTTTTAAAGAGCGTCGGCCATAATTTTTTTTTTTTTTTTTATAACGCCCACCATACTTTGGGTAACGTTTATGCTTTCAGAGTCACCGTTGAGAGTGACGTTTATGGTCGCAAAAAAGCACGTTTTCGCATCGCGTTGATTGATACGGTGGGCAAACGTTTTGCGTTTTTTGCATTATGGTCGAGCTTGATATTCCATTTTTCGAATAAATTATGCGTGACCAGTTAATACTTTCAGGAAACAGCTGTCGTTTTTTTTTATTCTGAATTAACAGGTCTGAGGAGAGAGTCGTTAATGTTTGATTAAAATTTTATTTGGACCGAAGGACAGATGTTATTAATAGTAAAAACCCTAATTGATGAAAACTTTCCGACAAAAATATTCATTTCTGATTTACGATCATTTTTTTCTTCGTGTTCGAGATTTTTTTTGGTTTGTTTGTTGGATTAAGTCTATATACATTAAGTTGTCTTATATTCATCTTATGATGTGAAAACTTCCACAATATCGGCAGCTTCATGCACCTACAGTGCGCCACTCTCGTCTATCTAGCTGGCTTACGACCTCTTGTGCTTCCTGGTTAGTAATGCTCTTTTTATTTTCAAATAACTCTTTCAAGCCTCTTAATTCTTGAGCCCTCTCTTTTATAATGGAGGAAGCCTATGGTGAATATAGGATATATATATATATATATATATATATATATATATATATATATATATATATATATATATATATATATACATATATTTGCATATGCTGATTCTTATGTATGTACAAGTTTGTATACGCAAAATACCACTTTTTAATCTGCTTCTTTTTATATATATCTTAAAAACTAATATATTCAGTTACACTATTCTCCAACCCTTGAAGCCTTATAAACGTTCACAGTGATTTTGGTATTTTATTTAGAATCTAAAAGAAGTTTTGTTGGTCATTTTCCCGCTGATGTAACATAGCAACACAGCTCCCAAAGTGCTGTCATACGTAAAAGCAGACTTCTGGTCACGTCGGTTATAAATAAAATCACCCCACCGGGGAAGTAGTGTTTTGCTTATTAACCGAAGTGTACAGAAACAGCCTAATTACTCAGTAGCACACAAAACTTGAACGTGCTATTCGTTAATTACGCCGATAGAGCTAAAGAGACGCAAATGAACCTAATCTGTCAACCGTTAAAGTCTGCTCAGAGGACCCTCGTTAGTAACGTTAGTAACTGTTATTCGTTCTTCGGATGCAGCTGCAACGGCCGATGACAAATGGCCCCACATGCAAATATACACGAAACAGCTCGTAGGCTCTAATTACCTTCAAAAGCATCTTTAATCACGCTGCAGTGGTTTCCCCCTTTCCTCCCCACACCCACCACCCCCAACACCGCCCCCCCTCTCCTCCACTTCCCATGCCATGACGTCATCTAATTACGTCACTTCCTCAGTGCCTTGATCTTATTCCGCGGGCGACGGAGCCCAGGATCGAATAAAACGCCTCCCTGGATTCCAGCACCGCTGGATCTGTCATTCCGGGAGGGAATGGACTTCGGCAAAGCGTGTGTCGTTATTTCGTCTTTACCATTTCGTTATTTTTATTCATCTTGCTTTTTATTTTCGTTGCTCTTTTGTCTCCTTTTCGTAGTAAATCTTAAGGGTTTTGGTTTTGGGCGTGAAAACGTTTTTTGTGGATGGAAAGACCATGTTTTTGTCTCTTTGTGAATAAGTTATATATGTTCGTAACAGGACAGACCATGTTTTTTTAAAGTGCAGACTATGTATTTTTTTAAATAAATGCACTGTATTAAAAAAATTGAGTCATAATAAAAAATATATATAGGTTTCATGGGAAAGAAAAAACAGATCATATAATTTTCATAAATAAGTTATATAAATAAGTTATTAATAAAAGTTGAAAATTTCATAATGAAAAACTTGAAAAGGCTTCATGTGTTTTTAGGAAATAAAAACCCCAAACAAATTTTCAGATTATGGCACCATTGTAAATAAGTTCCATTTATTATAAAAAAAGAAAATTGAATATTCAAAATGGAAACTTCAAAATGCTTCGTGTGAAACTACAAAACATATTCTTTTCACTCTAGGAAATAAAAAAACATAAATATTATGGCTTCCTCGTAAATAAGTCACATTCTTTTAAAAACAAAAACAAAAAATAAAAAATTAAGAAACATCCGGGTAGTAAAAATATTTTTAGAAAATATAAAACCAAAATTTGCATGTGTCTCTGGTGCCCCCATCTATCAACCATCGCTCCAAAACCTACTCTTACCCCCTCCCCCATTCCCATCCCCCCTCATACCCCTCCTTTGTCCATAAGCCCTCTCCCACTCACACCCTGGCTCCTTCCACTCCCTGGGTATATCCTGAAGGAGGCACGACTCCTTGACCGATGACGCCTCTCTGGTCCACGACTCTTGTCTTATTTCTGTAGGTCTTTATGGGGGAGACTTTACATGAACATAATGATTTGTTGTCTCACTTTGTGTCTGTGTGGGATAGTGGAGAGAGAGAGAGAGAGAGAGAGAGAGAGAGAGAGAGAGAGAGAGAGACTGAAATTGCTGGCGCTTGTTTTAGTCACCGAATGTGGAATGCATTATGCAAGGTAGAACAAATTGAGAAACGCTTATTTGGTCGTGAAATAGTATATTGTTATAATTACGAGATTGTGATGAGTAATAATTGGAATATTTCAATTATTTACAGAGAGATCTTTAGAGAACGTGTAAAATAAATGTTAGGGGGTTCGTTTTTTTACTTTTATTGTATCTTATTTAATTATTTTGTTGTTACATCTTTTTCTAAAAATTGTATCAGCTTTAAAATTACTTACTATTTCACAAATGACTACAACTCTCTCTCTCTCTCTCTCTCTCTCTCTCTCTCTCTCTCTCTCCTCCTCCTCCTCCTCCTCCTCCTCCTTTCCCCCGTCCTCTTCCACCTCCTCCTCCTCCTATCTTCTTTATCTTCTTCTTCCTCATCTTCCATTTACTTCTCCTCCCCTCCTCCTCCTCCTCCTCCTCCTCCTCCTCCTCCTCCTTTTCCTTTCCTCCTCTTCCTCCTCCGCCTCTTCCTTCCCCTCCTTATCCTCATCTTCTTCTCCTTCTACTGTCTTCCTCATCTTCATCATCTTCCACCTCCTCCTCCTCATCATCATCCTCTTCCCCTTCTTCGTCTTCCTCATCTTCATCATCTTCCTCCTCCACCTACTTCTTCTCCTCATCCTCTTCCCCTTCTTCTTCTTCTTCCTCATCTTCATCGCCTTCCACCTTCTCCTCCTACTCATCCTCTTCCTCTTCTTCCTCTTCTTCCTCATCTTCATCACATTCCACTTCCTATTCCCTTTCTCTTTCTCCTCCCCCTCTTCCTCCTCCTCCCTTATTTTTCCTCCTCCTCCTCCTCCTCCTCCTCCTCCTCCTCCTCCTCCTCCTCTCCTCCTCCTCCTTCTCCTCCTACCCTTCGTTTCATCCTCCTCCCGCTCTCCTTCATCTTATTCTTCATCTTCTCATATCCCCCTGAGTCACGAATCGTCCAATAAGATCCCCCGTCGTACACAGTTCATTACCTTAACTCGTACGCCGTTCTGTTTCTCTTTTTCTTTTTTTTTTTTTAGTTCGTAATCTATCAGTCTTTGTTCAGAATCGGATGTGTCATTCCTCCTCATTATCGCCACACCAGCCGATGGGTGAACGACCACAAGAGACCCCCATTCGTTTTGGGAGTCGTCACAGGCTTTTTTTTTTTTTTTTTTTTTTTTCTTTTTTTTTTTTTTTTTGGCGGGGGTAAATATTTTTCGGACGAAGAATAAGTTTCTTTTTATTTCTCTTTATATTTTAGTAATTTATGCTTATTCTTGTTTATTTATTTATTAATCTAATCTTTCTTTTTCTAATGAGTGATAATTACATTTTGATAATTTATCACATTCTTGTTTTTTTTTTTATTTGTAATTTCTATCTCTTTCCTATCAACTGATCTCTTTTCTCTGTATTTCACCCTATATCATAGTCATATACTCGTATTCTTGTCTGTTTATTTATCAATTTATTCATTTTTTCCTTCTTTTCTAATAAGTGATCTCTTCTTTCTGTATTTCCCATTACCTTCTGCTACTTCTTTCTAATGAACGCCATATTCTTTGGAGGCTTGAATTTCAAGTGAATGGCCCGTTTGGTGGGCTTGTTCCATATGAATAGGGTTCGTCTCCTTCATAATAATAATAATAATGATAACAATAATAATTTGGTCTGTTGTCTTCCTGCTACGTTTCATCCTTGCCTAACCTTCTTCTAAATTTTTACTTTCTTTTCGCTCATTGTACCTCATTATTTTGTCTTATAAGGTCGTTTTTATTATATGAAATCATAAAATTCTCTCTTTATATTTGTGGGAGCTATTGACTCGCTAAGTGATCTCTGTTCAATAATAATGATTTATATTTAAGGAAAATTATTTATGTTCAAAGTAATCATGATTTGTGTTCAATTAATAATTTCTGTTCGTGATCATTTCTATTCAAGTGATAATGATGTCTGTCCAAGAAATATCAGGAAATTCAGTCAGTTGGAATTTGTGACCAGGTTTTGCAAGACCCTTGTCTGAAGGAGTAGCATTATGTTCAGGGAGTTGACTTGTGAGGCCCAGCTGTATTTTCAGTGCGTTTTTCACAAAGATAAACCTGAGATTCTTCCTAAAAAATCGCAGAGGATTTTTGAAACTTTAAGGCGAATATTCTTCTCAGATTCTGAGTTTTCATGTTTATAGTCTGCGGGGAAATGATTCCGCCCATAGGGGTGTATTGCAGTCAGTGCACCTCTTGGGGTGCACTGTAAGCATTACTTAAGGTTCTTTCACTGTACCTCCATTCAAATCTTTCTTCCATCTTGCTATCCACCTCCCCTAACAATTATTGCACAGTGCAACTGTGAGATTCTCCTCCTGTTACACCCTTCAAACCTACCTACTCTTAATTTCTTTTCCAGCGCTGAATGACCTCATTGGTCCCAATGCATGGCCTTTGGCCTAATCTCTATATTCCATTCCATTCCAGGAATAATTTCAAATTTGAGAGGTTTCCATATCACGTACATAGTTTGCCTTCATAGCTGAGTTAATCTTAGCTTTTACTGGCATGATTACTGCAGACTTCTTTCTTTTTTCAATTTAGTCTTAAGTAAAGGAAGGTGATTTTTTGGTACCAATATTAGAATAGGTTAGAATAACGACATAAATCAGATTATTTTTATACCATAACCTTTGCGAAGTTAGGTTAAGTTGACGTTGGCATATTTGTAAAGAGAAGATACACAACTTGACAGTTAGTACTGGAAGGAATGCTTTCAAACAGAATTGCAAATGGCTTTTAAAATATCTGGGACGGCAGGACAAACTTGAAAAGATTGATTGTTTAGGCTCATAATCTGTCGCCGACGTGTTTATGACTTTCATGCAGTGTGGACGCACCCTAAGGCGGATCAATGTTAAACAAGTAAAAAATGCGCCGAAGTTTCTGTGGCGCAATCGACATTTCTGTACATCGTAAAATCAAGGCCACCGAAAATAGATCTATCTTTCGTTAGTCTCGGTATAATGCTGTATGAGCCGCGGCCCACGAAACTGTAACCACGAAATGGTGGTGGCCTGTAATATATCACTGCCAGAGGCACGTTTATGGCTAATTTTTACCTTAAATAAGTTAAAACCTAATGAGGCCAGTGGGCTGCAATTTGCTATGTTTGATGGTTGGAGGTTGGATGATGAACATACCAATTTGCAGCCCTCTAACCTCAGTAGTTTTTAAGATCTACGGGTGGACGGAAAAAAGTGCGGAAGGACAGACAAAGAGGCACAATAGTTTTCTTTTCAGAAAAATAATAAACGATTAAGATAAAGTATCGTTGTAAACTCCTCACATTGTCGTAAATACTCTGGCAACAGGACCATTAACGTTTCACTCTTACCGTAGGCATCTAAGATATCCATTCCTTTTCCGCTACGGAAGGGCAAGGAATAGCTGATTTATTTATACCTAAAATTATAAAAAATATCATTATTACGAAGATTGTTTGAAAAGTGGATTCAGAAATTGAAGATTGTGGCTGCCTTTCATTTTCATCAGCTCACAAAACTGTATTATTATTATATTTTTTTTTTTTTTTTTTACTCTATCACAGTCTCCAATTCGACTGGGTGGTATTTATAGTGTGGGGTTCCGGGTTGCATCCCTGCCTCCTTAGGAGTCCATCACTCTTCTTACTATGGTGCCGTTTCTAGGATCACACTCTTCTGCATGAGCCCTGGAGCTACTTCAGCCTCTAGTTTTTCTAGATTTTCTTTTCAGGGATCTTGGATCGTGCCTAGTGCTCCCTATGATTATGGGTACGATTTCCACTGGCATAATCCCATATCCTTCTTATTTCTCATTTTCAGTTCTTGATACTTATCCAATTTTTTCCCTCCCTTTCTCTTCAAACTCTGGTGGGGTCCCATGGTATTGCGACATCAATGAGTGATACTTTCTTATTATTATTATTATTATTATTATTATTATTATTATTATTATTATCATTATTATTTCAAGAGATCAAATCTATTCAAAGCACACCAAAGGGGCCAAAGACTTAAATTCAAGCTTCCAAAGAACGTTTTCAACACCCCACCGCAGACCCCACACTGCAGCAGTAGCTGATCATGATACAGAGCCAGGACTTTTCCATAGCCCTGAGGGAGGCGCGAACCTGCGACATCTGAGCGGCATGTCACCACGACGCCGCTAGCCACTATAGCAGTTCAAGTGGCAAAGATGCAATGCATTACTACTCTAAAACAATTCTTCACGTATTTTATGATTTACTTATACTTTTGTCTTATTCTTAGTAATTTTTAATTTATTTTTAGTTTTTTCCTATAATTGATCTCTTCTTTCTGTATTTCCTGTTACCTTCTGTTATTTCTTCCTGATGAACGCC
>NC_061093.1:14008931-14021431 GCF_015104395.2 Macrobrachium nipponense | reverse complement strand
CTGTTTTATTACAAACCTACCTGGAAAGCTGTTTTATTACGAACCTACCCGGGAGGCTGGTTGGTTAGGAGCTTACCTGGAAGGCTGTTTGACTACGAGCCTACCTGGAAGGCAGTTTGATTGCAACCCTACCCAGAAGGCTGTTTGATTACGAACCTACCTGGGAGGCTGTTTGATTGCGAGCTTACCTGGAAGGCTGTTTCATTACGAGCCTACCTGGAAAGCAGTTTGATTACGAGCCTACCTGGAAGGCTATTTAATTATGGGCCTACCGGGAAGGCTGCTTGATTACTAGCCTACCTGAAAGACTATTTGATAACAAACGCACGTGGAATGCTGTTTGATTACGAGCCTACCTGGAAGGTAGTTTGATTATGAACCTCCCTGGCAGGCTGTTTGATAACGAACCTACCTGAGAGGCCGTTTGATTTCGAACCAACCTGGAAGGCTCTTTGATTACAAGCCTACCTGGGAGGCTGTTTGATTATGCGCCTACCTGGAAGGCTGTTTGATTTCAAACCTAACTAGAAGGCTGTTTGATTACGATCCTCCCCAAAAGGCTGTTAGATTACAAGCCTCCCTGTAAGGTTATTTGATTACAAATCTATCTGGGAGGCTGTTTGAATGCAAGCCTACCTAGAGGGTTGTTTAATTACGAGCTTTCCTGGAAGGCTGTTTGCCTATGAGCCTCCCTGGAAGGCTGTTTGATTACAAGCCTACCTAGAAGGCTGTTTGATAACGAGCCTACCTGGAAAGCTGTTTGATTACGAGCCGACCTGGAAAGCAATTAGATTACGAGTGTACCTGGAACCGTTTGACTGGCGTCTCTCAGGAACTTTTATGCACTTTTTATGACAACAGTATTTTCATTTTTATTTTTGTATCGCAGATTAATCAGAGATTTCTTACTCTTACTTATATTCTGCAGGATTTGGGATTTCGTGGAGTATTTAGGGGGATTCTTAACTTAGATCCCCGTGGGACAAACCAGATGGGATTATTTGTGTAATAAGAGCTTGAATTATTCCTAATCTAAAGGTCAAAGGTCAATTTATAAGGACTAGAGTATTCTGGAAACTCAAGTGATAATTTAGCTGCTAGCTTATAAATCTTTGTACATTGCAAGAAATACGAGAGAGAGAGAGAGAGAGAGAGAGAGAGAGAGAGAGAGAGAGAGAGAGAGAGAGGGCCACTTCGTCGTCGTCGTCTTCAGAGAAGAAGAAGACGAAAAAGAAGAAGCGATCCTTATCGTCGAGGAGTCTCTTTGTAGCAGCAGTCCTCCGAGTATCCGAGGTGGGGGTAAGTGACTGCCCTTGGGTGCGCGGCCAGGGGCACCGCAGGAGGTCGTTGTCTGTGTCGTTGTTGAGTCGTTGTGTGTCGTTGTAGCGTCCCGTGATCTCCAGCGGGTTTTATGGGTCGTATCTTAACCAATATATGATAATTATGATCACTTGCATGTTAATTTGAGGTCCATGTTCGGGCTGCGCGAAGGCACTCTCCCTGAGATGGAATAATTAAGGGGCTGTGGACTGTGTAAGTGCTGTGGGTTTGCTGATGGGGGAAGGGTACCTCTTGCTGCTGTTGTTGCTGCTGCTGCTCCTGTTATTGTTGATTGCTGTTCTGCTTCTGCTGTTGTTATTGGTGATTGTTGTTCTGCTTCTGCTGTTGTTATTGGTGATTGCTGTTACCTTCCTTTGCTGTTTGTTATTTGGTGATTGGTTGTTCTTGCCTTCTGCTGTTGTTATTGGCTGACTGTTGATTGCTTTGCCTGTGTTATTGGTGATTGCTGTTCTGCTTCTGCTGTTGTTATTGGTGATTACTGTACTCCTTCTGCTGTTGTTATTGGTGATTGCTGTTCTGCTTCTGCTGTTGTTATTGGTGACTGTTGTATTGCTTCTGCTGTTGTTATTGGTGATTGCTGTAGTGCTTCTGCTGTTGTTATTGGTGATTGCTGTACTGCTTCTGCTGTTGTTATTGGCGATTGCTGTACTGCTTCTGCTGTTGTTATTGGCGGTTGCTGTACTACTTCTGCTGTTGTTATTGGCGATTGCTGTATTGCTTCTGCTGTTGTTATTGGTGATTGCTGTACTGCTTCTGCTGTTGTATTGGTGATTGCTGTACTCCTGCTGTTGTTATTGGTGATTGTTGTATTGCTTCTGCTGTTGTTATTGGTGATTGTTGTATTGCTTCTGCTGTTGTTATTGGTGATTGTTGTATTGCTTCTGCTGTTGTTATTGTTTATTGCTGTACTGCTTCTGCTGCTGCTGCTGCTGCTACTACTAATGCTTCTTCTGATGCTGCTAATGCTGCTGGTTTTCGTGCTTTTGTTTGTGGTCAATAAAGGCTACTTACTCTTTAACATTATTTATTGCTGGTGTGCTGCTGCTTTTAATATTGACTGCTGTTCTGCTGCTGCTACTACTAGTAATGCTGCTGCTGTTACTGTTGATTGCTGTGTTGCTGCTACTACTACTAATGCTGCTGATGCTATTGTTTGTTGATGTGCTGCTACTACTAATACGGCTGATGCCGCTGCTGTTTGTTATTAATGATTGCTGTGCTGCTGCTGCTACTACTGCTACTACTACTTACTACTAATGCTGCTGTTGTTATTGTTGATTGCTGTGTCGCTGCTGTTTCACCTAAAGATGCTGATGCTATTGATGATTTCTGTGCTGCTGCTGTTATGCTGCTACTTTTCATGCTCTTGCGGTAGATAAGGAATACATACTTTTATGTTTGTTTATTCCTGCTGCTGCTACTAATGTTACCGCTGATGCTGCTAATGCTGCTGCTTTTCTTCCTTTTGTTTATGGCTAAAATGGGATCTCAACTTTTTTGTAAGAACTTTATTATCAGTTGCCACTTCTAATGTTGCTCTCCGGCCTTTTCTTTGTAATGCAAAAGGGATACTTACTTTCTTGTAATAGCTGCTACTTTTAATGTGTTCTCTTCATTTTCTCATTAACACCTAAATTTAACATTTCTAGCTATTTTTTTTATTGTTTATGAAGACTTTGCTGTTATTGTTTATCGCTGTGCTGTTGCTGTGTTGTTAACAATGCGTCTGCCCATGCTACTTTTCGTACTTTTGTTTGTAGTGCATAAAATGGATGTTAACTATTTTACAAGAATTTTTTTTCTGTTGCCTCTTTTAATGTATTCTCTTGATGTGCCCTTTGGCGCCTAAATTTAATATTTCCGGAACTTTTTTTTTTTTTTTCTCAGGGTTTTGAGCCCCTGTTTTCCCGTCAGTGTTTCGATCATGTTTATATCTTATGGGTTTATCTCTTCAGTTTTCGCTCCTCCATGTTTATGAGGGCCACTGAAACCAACATCCTCTCCCTAACTTCAAAAGTGTCTTATCTCGCTCTCTGCGCTGAATGCTAAACGAAAGTCACTGCCCAGTCTACTAGCAGTATTTCCCTTCATTCTAATAAGGATTTTTTTTTTATATACACGACAAGATATAAGATGGGTGATCGGAGATAAAGAGAAACAGTAAAATTCAGTTTTTAACTGCATACTCTTATATTGATGGACTCACGTCTAAGGTTATGACGTCACGTTCACTGAATGAGATGTCACTTTATATTTTTGTGATATTAGTTTTCTGTAAAAGAATACTACTGAGACGACTACTTGTCTGTCCATCCGCACCTTTGCTGTCCGACCTTAGGTCTTAAAAACGGCTGAGGTAAGACTAGAAGGCTGCAAATTCATATGTTGATCCTCCACCCTCCAATCATCAAACGTTTCAAATTGCAGCACTCTAGCCTCAGTAGTTTTTATTTCATTTAAGGTTAATGTTAGCCATAATCTTAAAACCTACTGAGGCTAGAGGGCTGCGAATTGGTATGTTGATCATCCATCCTCCAATCATCAAACATACCAAATTGCTGCCCCCTAGCCCAGTAGGTTTTATTTTATGTAAGATTAAAGTTATCCATGCTCGTGGCTAAGAGTTTCATACTTCATTGTACGCTGTAGAGAAAACTCGATTACGCCGAGAAAACTTAGGTGCATTTCTTTAGCCTATTTGTCGTTAGTCGTTTTGATTTTCTTTTATTTATTTATTTATTTATCATTGTTTTTTTTTTTTTTTTTTTTTTTTTTGCTACTCGGTGTCGTACTACTGGCTTCATAGGGTTAGCGTTGGAGGTTGACATTACTTTAAAGTCTCCAGGAAATGTTTACATTTAGACAAATTCCACGCCACAAGATCTATCAGTCCTTCTTTAGACGTCCTGGTTTATGTTTCACTTTCGTCAATAAAAATTCAATGCCTCACAGTGAATTACCATCCTCACTATACGTATTCACCACCGTTCCATCAAGCCCTTCATATTTTTTCTTATTTCTTATTCCAAGTCATACCATACACCTTTCATTATATATATATATATATAGATTATATATATATATAATATATATATATATATATATATATATTATATATATATATATATATATTATATATATATTTATATGTTTGCGTGTATGAGTACTTCATATATATAAATATATATATATAATATATATATATATATATATATATATATATATAATATATATATATATATATATATATATATATATATTATATATATATATATATGAATATTGAATCAAACAAAAAGTATATAAAACGTGATGCAATGTATAAATAAAGGTTTTTTTTGCCACGAAGGAAAAAAATTAAAAAGCGAGATAGCCGAGTACTTTCGGTCCTGTAGGACCGAAAGTACTCGGCTATCTCGCTTTTTCATTTTTTTCCTTCTTGGCAAAAAAACCTTTATTTATATAAATATATATATATACGTATATATATATATATATATCTATATATATATATATAATATATATATCTAGTATATATATATATATATCTATATATATATATATATATATATATATATATATATATATATATATATATATATATATATATATATATACATATACATATATATATATATATGTATGTATATATATATATATATATATATATATATATATATATATATATATATATATATATATATATATATATATAATATATATATATCTATATATATATTATCACACAGATAATACGAACCTAAAAGCAACACCTATAGGAGAGTAACTACTTTCATTCCACAGTGTGAACCAAAACCAACACATTAGGGGAGCAACTATTTTCAATCCGCTAAGTACCTGACTTTAAAACCAACAAACTGTAGCGGCAAGCAACTACTTTCATTTCCCCCTAGTATGGACTAAAAGGGCAACAATCTGGTAGGGGAGCAACTACTTTCATTCCGCTAGTATGGATTAAAAGCAACACCTGTAGGGTAGCAACTATGGACTAAAAGCAACACCTGTAGGGGAGCAACTACTTTCATTCCGCTAGTATGGATTAAAAGCAACACCTGTAAGGGAGCAACTATGGACTAAAAGCAACACCTGTAGGGGAGCAACTACTTTCCTTCCGCTAGTATGGACTAAAAGCAACACCTGTAAGGGAGCAACTATGGACTAAAAACAACACCTGTAGGGGAGCAACTATGGACTAAAAGCAACACCTGTAGGGTAGCAACTATGGACTAAAAACAACACCTGTAGGGGAGCAACTACTTTCATTCCGCTAGTATGTACTAAAAGCAACACCTGTAGGGAAGCAACAACTTTCATTCCACTAATATGGATTAAAAGCAACACCTGTAGGGTAGCAACTACGGACTAAAAACGACACCTATAGGGGAGGAACTACTTTCATTCCGCTAGTATGGATTACAAGCAACTCCTGTAAGGGAGCAACTATGGACTAAAAGCAACACCTGTAGGGGAGGAACTACTTTCATTCCGCTAGTATGGATTAAAAGCAACACCTGTAAGGGAGCAACTATGGACTAAAAACAACACCTGTAGGGGAGCAACTACTTTCATTCCGCTAGTATGGACTAAAAGCAACACCTGTAAGGGAGCAACTATGGACTAAAAACAACACCTGTAGGGGAGCAACTACTTTCATTCCGCTAGTATGGATTAAAAGCAACTCCTGTAAGGGAGCAACTATGGACTAAAAGCAACACCTATAGGGGAGCAACTACTTTCATTCCACTTGTATGGACTAAAAGCAACACCTGTAGGGGAGCAACTACTTACATTCCGTTAGTATAGACTAAAAGCAACACCTGTAGGGGAGCAACTAGGGACTAAAAACAACACCTGTAGGGGAGCAACTAGGGACTAAAAGCAACACCTGTAGGGGAGCAACTACTTACATTCCGTAGTATAGACTAAAAGCAACACCTGTAGGGAGCAACTAGGGACTAAAAACAACACCTGTAGGGGAGCAACTAGGGACTAAAAACAACACCTGTAGGGGAGCAACTAGGGACTAAAAACAACACCTGTAGGGGAGCAAACTAGGGACTAACACCTGTAGGGGAGCAACTAGGGACTAAAAACAACACCTGTAGGGGAGCACCTACTTTCATTCTGTTTGCAAGGACTAAAAATAACACCTGTAAGGAAACAACACCCTCTAAGACATCAAGCAATTTAAGTCGAGGATAGAAAATTTTAATATTTCCTTTACATTGTTTCGGCAGAAACCAAAGGGATAAGCAGCATTACTTCCCCTGCAGATGTTGCTTTCAGTCCATACTAGCAGACTGAAAGAAGTTGCTCCCCTACAGGTGTTGCTTTTAGTCCATACTAGCGGAATAAAAGTAGTTGTTTCCCTACTGGTGCTGGTTTTAGTCCATACCAGAAGGCTGAAAGTAGTTGCTCTCCTACAGGTGTTGCTTTTTGTCTATACTAGCGGAATGAAAGTAGTTGCTCCCCTACAGGTGCTTGTTTTAGTCCATACCAGCAGGCTGAAAGTAGTTGCTCTCCTACAGGTGTTGCTTTTTGTCTACACTAGCGGAATGAAAGTAGTTGCCCCCCTACAGGGATTGGCTTTAGTCCATACTAGCAGAATAAAAGTAGTTGTCCCTGCAGGTGATGGTTTTAGTCCATATTAGCGGAATGAAAGTAGTTGCTCACCTACAGTTCTTGGTTTTAGTTCATACTAGCGGACTGAAAGTAGTTGCTCCCCTACAGGTGTTGGTTTTAGTCTATACTAGCGGAATGAAAATAGTTGCTCCCCTATCAGAGCTTTTGCTAAATGTGTAGTCATTCTTTTAGTCTTCTGAACGCCCTTCTCTCTTCATCGTCACCGGAGTGAAGAGATGGTTTAAAAATAATAATAAAAAAAAAGTTTCTGAAATTATTTTTGGACTAACCTTACTTGAGTTCCTTTGCTCATTCAAAAGAAGCCTAAGGTCACGAAAATAAATGTGCATGAACGTCCGTTAAGTTTTTACTATATTCTCTGTCAAAAAAAGTAACTATTTGTTAATATTAATTTTACTGACTTTTCAGATACTATTTATTGCTTTTGAAGTAATTTCAGAGAGCATCTTACTTCCTTAATTTTATCGTTAAGTAATATGAAAAAATAAAACGGTTATCTCAGGAATATTACAGCAAGCGTGCGATTAGGTATTCATTAATTTGCCGGTGTGTGTTTGTTTGCATGTGAATGTATGTGGAAGAGAGAAAAGGCAAATGCTACACGAGTGTGCAAATCGCAGTTAGACTCATTGCAAGAAACTTTTAATAATCTGAAATTCCAAAGTGATATTCGTGATTAATTGCCCAAAGCATTATACGAAGTTTTAAGCAAATTACATTTATTTTGAGATTTTGACATATAGTACGGTTTTGCTTGTTTAACAATATACAACACAAAATTCTTCTTCTATAGTGATTATTTTTTGCTACATTTTTAGGGCAATTGAATTTAATTCTATAAAGACGAAGAGAATATTTGAAAATAGCAAAATACATAAATGCTTTTTAATTGCTGAACTATATACAGCACAAAAATAGTAAGTATTTTCTTCTCTCACAGACTTTCGATATGATAGTTTAGTAAATTGTGAAGAGAAATGGAAAGTTAGTCAGAACGTGTTAGCTCATCTTGCAAGAGGTCGAAAGTCTTAAGTCCTGTGCAGCAACAAGCACTAGGTTTTGAACGGGAGTGAGATTGCCCCCAAGGGGATCATAAGAAAAATGGTTGCCTCGGGGCTATGCTTACAGTTCATTATATAATTTCTGTGAAAGTGAAGCCAGTGTTTCTATGTATGTATGTATGTATGTATGTATGTATGTATGTATGGCTTACATATTTTAATTTTTGTCACAACCGTGACAAATTCTACTATCAAAAACTACTGAGCCACAACTATTGTTCAATATCCAGTTAATTACCTTAGGAATAACTTACATCAAAAGGGAATTATAACTAGGTATTAAACGATAATATATATATATATATAAATTTATATATATATAATATATATATACATATATAAAACCTAGTTGCGTTAACCTAGTTGGCATTGGCGTTAACTGCCCTCTTTCTTCATTACCTGGTCCATAAACGAGCTAGCTACCGGTGTCAACCATCTTCAGCGATTGTATTATTATTTTTTTCAAGTTAACCACAGTACTTGTTTTGTTTAATCCTTCATTTGGACTGAAGATGAACCCAGGGAGGGTTTTCGGCAGCCTTTTGTAAGTGTTTTTAGATTATACATGAACTATTAATATTTTTTCTATTATTGTGAACCCCTTAGAATGTATAATTATACCTCATGATAGAGTTTTTCCAAGTTATTATTATTTTATTATTATTTCTATTCATGAAAATCTCATAATAGCATGAGTCACTCCAATAGTGAAAAAATACCACAGTGATCCTCCTTCAAGTATATTATGATTTTATTATCTATATATTATTATTATTATTATTATTATCAATTTTATTAGGTCAAGAAAAAAAGTCGCATTTTTTAACATTTTTCTTTACATCTTAGACACCATAATTCATAGTCCCCATCGGCAAAATACGACACCATCTGTTGATAAATAAAGAATTCTCTGGGGCATGATTTACCTCGACATATTCTGTAAGGTAACATCCCGTTTAAAGTGCAATGTTAATATATAGTATATATATAGATATTATATTATATCGATATATATATATATAATTATATATATATATCATATATATATATATATATCCCTAGATATATATATCCATATATATATATATAACTTATATTTTTAAGACCACATGACAATTTAAACCTCCCCACTTTTTTTTTTCTGGCGCAACTCACAAACCGATGGTAAGTGGGTTCTCCCTTTCCAGCATCTCAACCACCAAGCCAGATCAAAATTAATTTCTGTGGTTGAAACAAGAGCTATTGAAAGGTGAAGTATTTCAAATTTCACCATTAATGCGACTGGAAATGAATGGCATAATCTTCTGATTTCAAAAATTCTTCAATAGTTCATTTGCCACTGTGACTACCATTTAAACAATCGAATTGCATTTTTCATATCGGTGTCGTATGGTAATATCTATTCGTCAAAACAGGTATACAGTTGAAGTCTAGTTTTCATTACTGATATTTATTTTTGTATCTTCAAAACTTATTTTCCGTAACGTATACCTTGAACGTGTATAAGGAAGTACTGAGACTAATGACTATGTATTTCGACCTAAACTTTAAGTTTGATTTTCGTGCGATTTTTTTTTATTATTATTTTTACTGCATAAACATATTTTCAATATTTCAGAGTTATGCAGCCTGTTATTAGAAGTTCATCATATTTGATATTTAGCTTAACGTATAATGTAAAAATAACTAACACACTCGGGTTAAGAATACCTATTCCGTCAGTGTTTAGACTCAGTGATAATACGTTGGACAGAGACTTTTGATATTTTACTCTTTATTCTTTTGTTCGAATATTATTATAATTATTATTATTACTTTTATTGTCGTCACTGCTGGCTCTATCATAGTAAAAGTCGTAGGGGACTTGTAACTACCATCGTCGTGGAAACCAATAATTCTCTAAAAGGTAATTAATGGAATGCCAGTGGGTCTCTCTCTCTCTCTCTCTCTCTCTCTCTCTCTCTCTCTCTCTCTCTCTCTCTCTCTCCTCGCTTTTCAATTCAGTTCAGTAATGATCGAGGCTTGGAGCTCCGTTGCCAATTGGTTTGTAAAACGCCAGGTACTGAGTCCTTTACTATCTGGGGCCTCCCTTAAGCGGCGGTTCCGGATGCTTCATTTGCATACGCGAGTTTATTAAGACACAATTTCAATCATGTCTGGTGTCCTCTAAAGCTCTCTGGCGTCCCTTGTCCTGCGTTGTCGTGCCATAAACACCGGGGACTTTTACATGCAACCTGTCCTTTGTTATCGGTTAAGTATATTGATTTGCATTCATAACATGTCATGTCGTATGCTAAGCATGTTCGCCGGCCTGACGTTCCCTTCTCCGCTATCTTGGCCTTTTGACATCTGCCTTTGATATAGTTTCATGCAGGGTTTTGTTTTCCGATGGGCGTCATGTGCTGGCCTTGTCTTGAGCTGTGATGTGCATTAATCAGCTCCTTCTGCCTCCTTTTCGCTTTTGCTGGACGCCACGTTTATGTCCTTCGGATATTTTTCCCGCTGCGAATTTGCTTCTGCTGTTGGTGTTCCGTGGGAATGGCGAGAGAGTATCATTGCAGAAGGATCAAGCAGTAGCTGCCCTTGTATATCCTCTAGGATCTAAAATTCTTGCCTTCCCCCCTCCCCCTTTCCCTCAAACCCCAACGCACCCTCTCTCTCTCTCACTCTCTCTCTCTCTCTCTTGCTGACCAACCTTCTATTTCTCCCACCTCCGTCAACCGCTCCCTCGTTCTCGTCGTGAGGTTCAACTGGCCGGATCTCTCGTTAAGCAACTCACTACATCAATAATTTACAATATCTAACGCCAGCAATCTATAATTATCTAATAAAATCTCAAGAACTTAATAACTGACAGGAGAGGCGGTCATAAATCGACCGTCAGCCAATGCGAGGGCGCGGAAGACAGCGGGGCTCCCACGCGACGGGCTCCGCGAGCTCTGATTGGCCGGACGAAGGCGACGGGGGGTATAACCTTGTGGGGGATGTCGTTGGTCGCCGACTTCGAAGGGGCTAACTCTAATGAGCTGACTTATTACAGTCACTCCGTCTTCTTGGTCGCGTCGGTAGCGCCGGCGCTAGTTAGTATAACAACGAAATTATGGACGGGGAGGGTCCTCGCAGGTCGGATTAGATCTGTTAGGTCTTAGAGGATTTTTTGTTTTTATCATTTTCTGCATTCTGCTTTTTTTTTTTTTTTGCGTCTGTCCTTGCAATTTCCATTTGTTATGCTGTTTTCCTTTTTCCATGTTTAGGAGGTGACTGTTTGCACAAAGGGTAACTGTTTACCTTTTGGGAAGGCGATGGCGAGGTCTCGGGGCTTCCCAGGGATCTGGAGGAGGAGGCATTGTCCTCGATGTATGTGCATAACGACTCCCCGGATAGTGTAATGTCCCCCTGACTGCGTGAATGATGTTTCCTCTAGTGCGTGGCCGTCGCTAAAGAAGAAGAAGAAGAAGAAAAAGAAAAAGGAGGAGGAGGAGAAGAATGAGGAGGTGGAGAAGTAGCTGGAGGAGCAATAAGAACTGGAGGATGTGAAGCAAAATAAAAAAAAAAAGGATGGAAAGAGAAAAATAAGCGTAGGAGGTTGGGGGAGGAAATTGGAATTAGGGAGAGAGAGAGAGAGAGGGGAGGGTTGAAAAAGTTCTCCCCAATCTCGCAAATTCCCCGGAGCCCATCCCCCCCACATCCCCCCTTTACCGCCCACCCCCCAACCCCACAACGTCCCTGGAGTCCCCATGCAGCCGTAGGCAATCATCACTATGCTTGCTTGCCAGTTGTGTGTCTCCTGGAAGGGGCAGGTAGCGTCGCCTATCATCTTCACCCGCGATATTGTTACGTGCTTGATGCTTCCTTAATTTGGGCTTGGTACCAATGCGAATTCGCTCCCCGGCGTTCGACTGACGTAGGAACTTGCTGATGATGATAGGGGCGAGGGCTCGTTAATGTCAAGAGGTCCTCCTGTATTCCTTCGTATGGTAATATTATTGGTTTGTTATACTTCAATGACATATACTTTGGAGGTGAGGGCAAAGGATCTCAATTTATATTCGGGTGTAACTTAGTTCCCCTTTTTTTTTTAATATGACCTGGCAATCATCCTTTATTGTAAACCAATTGGAAGGATCGTCGTCTTCCAGGACCCTTTTATCCTTATGGCAAGACGAGTCATTAATGCCGCATCATGGTTGTTGGGACTATTGCAAGACGTCCCGAAACCAGTCTTCACCTTCTGCAGAAATGCAGACTTAGTATAGCTATCGTCCTTTCAAGCTACGTTATCATGGCTTTTGTTCCGCTAAACCTCATAAATCCATTGGTAGCAGGCCATTTTGTTTGACTAGTTACCCATCAACTCGACTTTATGCAGCCCTGTGTGACCACTTACCTCTTGTAACACTCGGATGGAATGCCGTAGATGATGGTGTGACTGTG
>NC_061093.1:13986431-13998931 GCF_015104395.2 Macrobrachium nipponense | reverse complement strand
CTATTTTCCCCCCTATACTCTCTCTCTCTCTCTCTCTCTCTCTCTCTCTCTCTCTCTCTCTCTCTCTTTTTTTCTTTATTTATCATAAACACTCAAATATTCCCCTCTGCATTGCATGGGGTTCTCTCTCTCTCTCTCTCTCTCTCGTACGCTCACATAGGAACCCATTCGTCCTGGATCTGCCTGCGTCATGCATCAAATAAATCTTCTCTTTTGTATAATGTTCTTCGTTTTTCTGCCTGATGTAAGGCTTAGTTCGGCCAGCTTTGTCACCCGTGGCCACAATAAGGACTTTAATGTCTCTCTCTCTCTCTCTCTCTCTCTCTCTCTCTCTCTCTCTCTCTCTCTAGGGGTGTGTGATGTTTTAGGAAATGGACGAATAGAAGTGTTGGTCGTTCATGGTGTTTGTCGATCATAATACTTTATGTATTCTTTTGATGAGATTATCATGGTTTTTTCACCATTAATATCATTAGAAATGTCGTTTATGTTGGTTTTTCTTGTTCTTGCTTATATTTTTAGTTTAGTTTTGCCGAGTTTTTTTTTTTACTTTTAGATAAGTTGCTGTATTCGTCTGAAAAGGTGTCTCTTTAAGAGCTTGGTATTAAAAAAAAGGTGGATTTTTAAAAGATGAGGTTTTGAAAAATGCGGGAATATTTTAAAAACTTGGGGTTTAAAAAAAGGGAGTTTTAAAAGGTGGGTATTTTTTTAAAAGGCAGTTATTTAAATAAGTTTTTTTTTTAAGGTGGAGTTTTAAAAATTTGTATTTTTAAAAAGGTGGTTTAAAAAAAAAAGGTGGGGTTTTTAAAAAGGTGGTTTTTGAAAGGGTGGTCTTTTAGAAAAAGGATGGGTTCTTACAAAGGAGGGTTTGGAAGTAAATGGGTTTTTTGAAAGGAAAGGTCGTTTTTTTTAAAAGAGGTACGTTTTTAAAAGGTTGGGTTTTTAAAAAAGGTGGGTATTTTTAAAAGGTGGATTTTCAAAAAGGTAGGTTTTTGAAAGGTGGTGTTTTAAAAAAGGTGGGTATTTTCCTAAAAGGCGGTTATTTGAAAAATGTGGGTTTTTATAAATGCGGGGTTTACAAATGGTAGATATTTTTTAAAAGATCGTTTTAAAAATTTGTGTTTTAAAAAGATAGATTTTTGAAAAAGGTGGGGTTTTAAAAAGATGGTTTTAGAAAAAGGTTGGTTTTCAAAAGGTGGGCTTTTGGAAAATGTGGATTTTTAGAAAAGAAAGTTTTTGATAGGTGGGGTTTTCAAAGGTGTGTTTTTTAAAAAGGTGTTTTTTTAGGGTGGTTATTTTAAAAAAGGTGGGTTTATGAAAAACGTGAGCTTTTAAAAAAGGTGGATTTTTAAGGTAGGTTTTTTTTTTAAACTTGGGACTTTTAAAAGTGAGTTTTTAAAAACGGTGTTTTTTCAAGGTGGTTATTTAAGAAAAGATGTTTATGAAAAAGGTTTGTTTATATGTTGGGTCTTTAAGAAAAGTGGGCTTTTCAAAAAGTGGGTTTCTAAAAAAGTTGGGGTTTTAAAAAAGGTAGGTTTTTAAAAAAGGTGGATTTTTAAAAAAGGTGGTTTTTTAAAAAAGATGGAGTTTTAAAACAGGTGGGTTTTTAAAAATTAGATAAAATTCTTTTTAAAAATAAGGGTTTAAAAAAGGTCTGTTTATTAGAGTCAAGTTTATTTTGCCGCCGTCGCTGTTTCATAGGTGATGGACGCCTCCTTCCATTTTGGTGTTTCCTATCTTCTTACCGGTCCTCGTTGATGTTGTCTACATGACATAAAATAAATGTAATTAAGAAATATTGGTGTCATATGAATATTTGCATCTAAACTGAGTTATTTAATTATGCATTAAATTGACACCTTTAAATTAAATTGTCTTTTCCATATATATATTATACTATACATATATATATTATATATATATATATATATATATATTATTATATAATTCTCTCTCTCTCTCTCTCTCTCTCTCTCTCTCTCTCTCTCTCTCTCTCTCTCTCTCTCAAAAGGACATCTAATACATTTTGAATAAATGCAGAACAGAAAACCAACAAGTCCATAATTTCATAAAAATACACTTCTAAACATTACGAAGGAGTTATTAAAATTAGTGTAACCGCAAAACACCCCGAGAATTCATCTGGAATAAATGATTTCAGTACTGCCCTTAACAACAAAACTGAACTTAGTAAGTAAACCAGTAATTAACGAGTCCTCTATCAACCATAGAGACTTGCAAAACACTTTAAGGAAACTAGAAGAGATTTAAAAACCCAACCCACATCAGATCTTCCGTCTGGAAAAAAAAAGGAAAAAAAAGAAAGGAAGGAAAAGTTATCAGGTATTTCCAGGTTGGAATTTAAAAAAGTGGCGCGTGGTCCTTCGTGAATAAGAGAATAAAAAAGAAAAAAAAAAAAAAAGTTCATATCAGGTACTCTCATGAAATTTACAAAACTGACTCATCTCTTCGTCTGGAAAAAAAATAAAAGTAAAAAAAAAATTAAGAAAAATAGATAAAAAATAAAAATAGTAGTATCATGCATCCCTTGAGAATTAAAGGCTTGACTAAGATCTATTCGTCTGGAAAGCAAACAAAGAAATTATATATATATATATATATATATATATATATATATATATATATATATATATATATATATAATATATATATATATATATAATTATTAAATATACATATATTATATGTATATTATATATATATATATATAGTATATATATATAATATATGTTATATTTATAATTATGTATATATATGTATTATATGTATATATATTATATATTTATATATATATATATATATATATATATATATATATATGTGTGTGTGTGTGTGTGTGTGTGTGTGTGTGTGTGTGTGTGTATACATGCATACATTTTCTTTGTTTGCTTTCCAGACGAAGATCTGAGTCAGCTTTTTAATTCTCAAGGGATACATGATTCTACTAATTTTATTTTTTATTTATTTTTCCTCCTTTTTTTCTTTTGTTTTTCCAAACGAAGAGATGAGTCGGTTTTGCAAATTTCATGAGAGTACCTGATATTACTTCGAAGACCAGAGTCACTTTTTAAATTCCCTCTGGAATACATACTTGATACTTCTTCCTCTTCTTTTTTTTCCCAGACAGGGATCTGAGTCGTTTTTTTTTTTATCTCATGGGAATACCTGATACTTCTATTTCCCTAAAGTGTTTTGCAAGACTTCTATGTTGACAGAGGACTTGCTGATTACTAGTTTACTTACTAGGTTCAGTTTTGTTATTAAGGACAGTACTGATAGCATTTATTCCAGACGAATTCTCGGGGTGTTTGTGGTTACACTAATTTTAATAACTCCTTCGTTATTTGTTTTCGTAATGTTTAGAAGTGGATTTTAATGAAATTATTGACTTGTTGGTTTCTGTTCTGCATTCATTCAAAATGTATTAGATGTCCTTTTGAGAGAGAGAGAGAGAGAGAGAGAGAGAGAGAGAGAGAGAGAGAGAGAGAGAGAGAGAGAGAGAATTTTTCTTTTCCTTTGTGACATTTATGATGAGAATGATTGTCTTATCATTATCATTAATGCTATTGTTTCTTTTTCTTCTTCTTCTTATTCCGCTCTTTCTCTTTCTCCGTCTTCTTCTTCTTATCCTAATTATTATTGTTAAACGTGAATACAGACAGTCACTGCATCGTAATGAGCCTAATGAACGAATCTAGCAGGAGAGCGAAGCGGCGTCCTTTGATGAATTTGCAACAGTGATCTCGAGGTAACGAAGATTACCAGTACAAAGCTAGAGAAAATTAATGTGATGAATGAAAGGCCTTCGCTGTGTATGTATTTATACGCATTTACCTGCATTCATGTATTATTTATGTCTGTGTATTACTTTTTTTGTATGCTTTTATGATCCTTAGGTTTCATGGGGCACTTATACATAGCACTGGATAGCGTATTGTTTATCTGTTTGAGATGTATATATATAGTATATATATATATATATATATATATATATATATATATATATATATATATATATATATATATGTGTGTGTGTGTGTGTGTGTGTGTGTGTGTGTGCATATCAATGTATTTTTGTGCGTTAATGTCTTCGCATTACTTTCTTGTAAAGTTGTATGATGCTTTAGATTCAAGAAGTTGTGCATGACATGGAAAACTGTGTGTGCTTATGAAGGCAGTGTTCCCCACCCTGTTGTGTAAGCACATCCTGCTTTGTGTATGTATGAATAAAAGGTTGCTGTTGTATAACTAATGTGTACAGAAGGCATTGCTGTAGACGTTGTTGTATTATGACCAGTATATACAGAAGATGCTGTAGAAGGTCCCTGTATTGTAGCTTGTATGAAGAGAAGGCATTGCTGTAGAGGGTTGCTGTGGCATAATTAATATGTGCAGAAGGCATTGCTGTAGAGGCTGTAGAAGGTTGTTGCATTATAAATAAAAAACTAAAATGTACATAAGGCATTGCTGTAGAAGCAGAGTTGAAGGTTGCCGTATTTTAACTAATCTGTACAGAAGACATTGCTGTAGGAGGTTGCCGAATTGTAACTATGTAATTTGTACACAAGGCATTGCTGTAGAGTAGTGCTTTATTATATTAATGGAATATTTTTTTCTGAGTAAGTAAACTTTAGTCTCTCTCTCTCTCTCTCTCTCTCTCTCTCTCTCTCTCTCTCTTTTAGTTATACACACATACATTTCCAATAATATTTCTAATACTTAATAAATCGTAAGTTGTTGATTTAGACTAACCTTATTTTAATGAACCCATTACTTAATAATAATAATAATAATAAATTTTCTCAGACACAGTCCGGAATACCTACGAATGTAATTACCGAATTACATGCAAGC
Source organism: Macrobrachium nipponense (assembly GCF_015104395.2). Lineage (NCBI taxonomy): Eukaryota > Metazoa > Arthropoda > Malacostraca > Decapoda > Palaemonidae > Macrobrachium > Macrobrachium nipponense. Next base: position 13,994,056 of record NC_061093.1, on the reverse strand, counting down.
AACTACTTCGATATATTTGGGAGATGCGCGCGCGCTCCCTAGCCTCTTTAATCAGCCCCCCGACCCTCCCCACCCCTCCCCTCATCAGTCAGAAACCCCCAAAGAGATGATCCTCGAGGAGGTGTCAGTTCCCGGCTAATGCTGACAGTATATCAGCTTGTCAGCGCCTAGTAATTAAAGCAAGATGGCTGCCTTTGTCTGACCCCGATGGTTTTAGCTCTCGTGTGATGGACTCGGCGGTCACGAGGCTAATGTCTCTATTTTTCATGCTGGGCTGGAGGGGGTGGTGGTGATAGGGGTGGTGGTGGTGATGGGGTGGTGGTGATAGTGGTGGAAATGATGATGATAATAGTAGTAATAATGATGGTTGTGAGGATGGGGACGATGGAGGTGGAGGTGGTGGTGATGATAATGGTGGTGGTGGTGATAATGATGATGCTAATGGTGGTGGGTGGTGGTAGTGGTGATGATGATGGTGATGATGATATATAGTAATAATGATGGTAGCGGTAGAGATGGAGGTGGTGGTGATAATGATGGTGATGATAATGGTGGTAGTGGTAGTGATGAAGGTATTGATAATGGGTGATAATGATTGTGCTAGTGGTAAGGATGATTCGTGGTGATAGTGATGGTGATTGTGGTGGGGATGAAGATGATGATGGTGGTGGTGGTGATGATGATGAATGTGGTGGTGATAATGATTTGAAATTATTTTCCCCCAAAAAAATTTTTCTTGAGATCACTGGTCAGTTCAATTACCAGCATTTCCTTTTTCTCTTATATGCTGAGTCTTGTGTTGCGAACAAGCAAGTATGTCTTTCATTTTCCTCAAATATACATTGTACAAAAGCCAGGGGACATTTTATGTTTCGGAAATGACTAGGTGTTTGAGTGGCATTTCTGGAAAGCTTATACTTTGGGCTTTTAGATAAGCCAACGGTTAAAATCGCGTGGTGGGCAAGGTCATGAGGTCAGGTCAAAGGTCAAATACAAGAAAAGTTTTTTCATCTCAATAATTGTACTTGAATCAAGATCACTCGATTATGAAAAAAATATTAAAATGGGGGTTTGTTGCATTTTGAAGCATAATTATAAAAATTATTTTTTATATAAAGTAAGTAAAATACCTAGGGGCAATATTCTAATAAGAAAAGTTGTCCGTATGGCTTGAAAACCTGCTAAAAGAGTGCTTACATTCAGTCATCAGTTATTGACAATAATCATACACAACGCTTAACTTTGTAACATTAAGGATAGCTCATCTCAGAGTATAAGCTGCTTCTGCAATTTTAAACTCGTCCGACGAATTACAGTTTAGTGCCCTTCGAAATTCCTCCTCCTTGCACACTGATTTACTATACAATATTAACCCTCGTTTCTTACACATCATTTCTAGGCTGACTTTGTTCCCAAAATGTTTTACAATTTTGTCCCTTAAAGTTTTAGCGGTTGAATGAGTTACAGCTACTTTTATTTCTACGGATAATTTATCAAGGTATTGACAATAATGCCGGAGTAATGAAATTAAGCATTCTGGATGATTATTATCAAAAACTGATGGCTGAATGTTAAACACTCCAGCGTTGAAATGGTTTCTCATGAGCATTGGTCAAATAATCCTTTACCAGGCTTTGAGGCCGTACGGTCTTTGTTAAGTAGTCTCTTTTACATTCATTCTGGTATTTCCCCTTTTTGAAATGAAAGCAAATACTTCCAATTTTCGCCAACACTATTCGGTCATCTAGAACTTCAGCAGCTTCTTTAACCCTAAACTCTGAATTGTCCTACTCACAGCTGATAAGAGGTAGTTCCTTAAGTATGTTCTGTTTTAGAGTCATGTTGCAAAATATGCACACCGTTGGAAGGACACTACAAGTTGTGGTAAATCGAACTGGATCTGACTTCTCAGGAGTACATGTTTGTTGATATCCAGAATACTGTCCTCTTCTGATATTTCAACTGATATTGCAGTAAACCTACTGTAGCAGAACTATGATAGCCACACGTATCATACAGATTCTTTGGTCGATATTGTCTATATTATAGTACTTTGATGAAGATGCCTGCGGACGTGACAGTCTTTTTTTGAGCAGCATACTTTACTTTACCCCATTATCGCTATCAAAGACTTTGACGGGCTCATCATACACTTCACTTGGAATATATATAGGAAGTATGCAGGCTTGCCGTGAATCTGACATCTTAGAAAAGCCTTGCCTAAAGCAATAGGGAGGAATCCATTGTAAATTTCTATAGAGGCTTGAGCAGTTACTCCCTAAAAGAACGGAAACACAAACGCAAAGCAGAGCAAGATTAGGAAACATTTTTAATATCCTTTGACATTGATGTCTTCAGATTATTTACTCTAATTGATTAATGTGTAAGAAAAGCAATCAATTTGCTTTATCTATCAGTATTGTAGCTTATTTTTAGAAGAAACAACATTTAGATAGATTGTTACTTTCTGGGTTCAATTCAAGTTTTGTTTAATTTTTCATTTATTATACCAGTACACCCTTATGTCAATTTTATTGCATTGACTCACTTGGCTAAGGGACTTCAAGCAACAGTGTGTTAGAAAAAGAAATCATGCTGTGATTAAGGTCCTTACAACATCATGTCCGGGATACAACAGCATTCTAAAGTGTTGAGCTATGGATTTTGATGGTACCTTCTACCTGAAAGAAGAGGAAAAATAAAAAAGAAATAAACTTGAAATTAGATGTATTGGTCTATTTAGTAGCAAAATGGTGCTAAAAATTAACATGTCATTTTGAGTTGTATATAAGCTAAGGCTTAATATAATTTTTTAATTTTGTTGTGGGAATAAATATATATGGTTTTCAATTACCAATAGAATAAGTATGGGTTTTCTGAAATAGTTGTATCAATAACCTTCCTTGAATATTATTCAAACACAAGTATTACAAGAAAAAAATCCCGCTCATAGCACTATGGTATGAGGGCGATTGGGGGTTACCGCATACTACTGTATTATTACTACACCCATGGTCACTCTTTTAGCTCTCCCACAGAAAAGACCAAAGTAATCCTATTTCTGAGAAGTTCAACGATTAGCCCAATAAATTCTCTATATGTAAGAAAAAAATCTCATATATAGGGGTAAATAATATAATTATAGATAACTATATTTTATCTCATATACTATAGCAGTAAATAATAAAATTATAGATAAATATATTTTCAAGGATGCTATAATATCGGCTATATCCGATATTCATGTCAATTTTTCTTAATGGAATACTGCTCCTAGGTAATTTTCTTACTCTATACTTAAAAAAGATCTATAATTATGCTTTAAAATGCAGCAAACCCCATTCATAATCGAGTAATCTTGACTTATGTACAATTATTGAGATAAAAACAACATTTCTTGTATTTGACCTTTGACCTGACCTCATGACCTTTCCCACCACGTGATTTGTTGAACAGTTGGCTTACCTAATAGCCCAACGTATAAGCTTTCCAGAGATACCGCATAAACATCTGGTCATTTCCAAAAAATAAATTACCCTGGCTCTAGCTGTAATATATACATAAATACATACAAACATACACACACACACACACACACACACACACACACACACACACACACACACACACACACATATATATATATATATATATATATATATATATATATATATATATATATTCATTTGTGTGTATGTGTGTTTTGCTTGCTTATTTGTGTGCTTTTGTTTAGTAGTACGTGATGTTTTCGTATTATATGCAACACTTGATAAGGACTTGCTGTAAAATTTTAGTGACATTGAATCCATGGGAGTTTGTCTTTCATCATTTAATCAGCAAACAATCTCTCTCTCTCTCTCTCTCTCTCTCTCTCTCTCTCTCTCTCTCTCTCTCTCTCTCTCTCTCTCTCTCTCTTTAAGATCAGTCCCCTGTTTCAGGAGGTGAGAGAGAGAGAGAGAGAGAGAGAGAGAGAGAGAGAGAGAGAGAGAGAGAGCAGAAAACAAGAATGGAAAAAAAGATGAATAATCGTGCGCAGAAAGATTTTTACAAGAGCTTCCAAAAATAAGAAGTAAAAAACATAGATAAAAAAGTTTCCATCTTTAATTCATCTGTCATTGACATTTTCTGACGGAAAAGATAAGAAAGATTAAGCTACCCTTCCGCCTTTTGTCTCTCCTTCCCGCATCACGATCCAAGTCGTCGTTCGATCCCCGAGGGCGAAGTCGTGGGTCATTTCCTTCCTTCAGCCTCGATCTTCCAGACATCCTTCAAGTCTTTGGTCTTCCAGTGGCAGGAGGAGGAGGAGGAGGGCCAGGAGGAGGAGGAGGAGGAGGAGGGACAGGAGGAGTAGGGTGTAGCAGGAGGAAGCCCTTGGACCGTGTCCTTAATGACGGACCCATGGTCCATTACCCCTCATTTATCAGAAACGGACAGGGCGCACGTGATCTGACAGGTGACAGGTGTGCTCATCATGGCCCGTCAGGTAGCTCTCATACTGCTACTGACGGAGGAGAATTAGGAGGTGTCCTCGTCTCTCGCTAGCTGGCAGGGAGATGAGGAAAGACATCAAGCGAGATCCGGGCGGATGGAAGGGAGAGGGGATGATGGAGCGAGAGGAATTAAGAGGAGATATGGAAGGAGGTGGAAACAGATCCGGGAATGGAGGCGATATAGCAAAAGCGTCGTTTGTCCATTGTGCGGTGTAATTTCGGGGATTGATCGTAATTGCGCAGGTCGTTCCGGTTCTAACAACGTTCTCCTAACGACCAAGCAAAAGATCGTCGCATTTTGTCGAGGGGCCGAGGACGAAAGAGAGGAGCTGGCGGTTTTTGTTCCAGGGTTTAAGGTTTGTTTACCTGTGTGTATGAGATATGCCCCATCGAGGCGTAATCACCGTTATTATAGGGGCTATAGCCTTCACATCAGTCAGGTCATTCCGCTGAAATATCCGCTTATTAGAACGGCCATATCATGAACTATGTAATGGATTCGATGGTCGAGGTCTTTGGCGGGCTCAGTATTGTGCCATGTTGGAAAGAGAACCTAAGTATTGTGCGCTATTGTGAGGAGACCCTAAGTACAGTGTTGAGTACTTTGCACTCTGTCCTTTCACGCATTACTTACTCTACGTATATATATATATATATGGATTTTTTTTGTAATGGATAAGCAAGTAACGTTCGCTTATAACATTGTAATGTTCTATCTGCGTTTTGTAGATGAAAGATACATGCTCAGCATAATGGCAGAGTATATTTTATCCAAGTTTTGTAGCAGATGTGTTCACTCATGGCACAGTATATAATTTGTCAACATAACAGAATATACCTTTTTAAGTTCTCTCTCTCTCTCTCTCTCTCTCTCTCTCTCTCTCTCTCTCTCTCTCTCTCTCTCTCTCTCTCAGTTGATTTATAAGTCCTCTGAATTGTTTTCAGATTCACATTGAACTTATAAGTGACAGAAACAGACAATATTTTCATAGCTTAGGATATTTTGTCAATATTATTACTTTTAAGTTTTATCCTCTCTCTCTCTCTCTCTCTCTCTCTCTCTCTCTCTCTCTCTCTCTCTCTCTCAGATGTTTTATACGACTTCTGAATTGGTTTTCAGATGCAAAAAGAACATATAAGAGACAAAGAAGCAAACAATATTTAATGCTTAACAAGGAAATGAAGTAGTGCAATTCTCTCTCTCTCTCTCTCTCTCTCTCTCTCTCTCTCTCTCTCTCTATATATATATATATATATATCTATTATATATATATATATATATATATATATATTATAATATATATAATATAATATGATGTATATATACATATACATAACATATACATATATGATCCTTTCATTTAAGAAAAAAATTTAAAAGATCATTTTTATCAAATGTAATGAGAAGTGTTTAGGTAAAATACTTATTAAATGTCTTTTTTTTTATATTTCCATTGTGCATATGTATTCTTATACATACAATGCTGATAACAGATTAGTATCGAACTTTGAAACTTGACAAAAATCACTATTATATTTGTTACCAAATTTATAAATGCTATGCGCAATATATATCTACTTTATAAAATTGACCTTTTAACAGATTCGTAATTGTTGTAGGGTAGTGCCGTCAGTGTACCTCACTCGGTACGCTGTAGGCATTACTTAAGGTCGTTTGCGGCGACCCTTTGGCCCCTAGCTACAAACCCTTTCCTTCCTTCTACTATACCTCCGTTCATATTTTGTTTCTTCTATCCTACTTTCCTCAACCTTCTCCTAACAATTGTTTCATTGTGCAAATTCGAGGTTTTCCTCCTGTTACACCTTTTAAACCTTTTTACTCTAAATTTCCATTTCATCGCTGAATGACCTCATAGGTCCCAGTTCTTGGCTCTTGGCCGGAATCTCACATTCCTTTCCCCCTTTTTGACATATTCAAGATTTGTACATAAGTTGACTTACCCGTAATGTAACTTTAATTTGGTTGCATTATTCGTCAAGACTATGCGACGAATAATGAGAAATTTACGATTTACAGATAAACATTAATACCCAATTTCACATTTTGATTTACATTCGATTACTTTATTTACAAGTGGTCGCATGTAAACATGATCATTATTCCTCAAGACTATGCGATGAATAATAAGAAATTTACGATTTACAGATGAACAGCAATGCAGAATTTCTCACTTCGTTTTACATTTACATACAATCAATTTATTTACAAGTGGCCTTAAGAAAACGTGATAATTGTTCGTCAAGGTTATTCGACAACGAATGAGAAATAACGATTTACAGATGAACCGAGATGCAGATTTTCCCAGTTTGATTTACCTACGAATACTTGATTTACAAGCATTCGTATGTAAACATGGTCATTATTCGTCAAGGCCATTCGACAAATAACGAGCCATTTACGATTTACAGATAAACAGTAAAACGGAATTCCACTTATTTTGATTTACATACGGCCACTTAACATGATTTACAAGTATATGGCTCGCATGTGGCTCCTTATGTTTGTGCTGCTGCAACATTCAACTAAGTGTCCGTGATTTGCATACGGCCATTTGCCGAATTATGATTTGCATACGGTTACTTTAGTTTGATCTGTCCGTGGCTTTCAACGTGGGATTTGCATACGGTTACTTGTTCAACATTTCGGATGACTTTTTACAAACGAATTTGATTGCTTTAATTTTTTTTCTTATTTACTTTGTGCGCGATATACGGGTGGCTGCAAATGCGTAATTTGCATAAGGCTTAGTACACAGGACTGCATATAAACCATTTACAGGTGATTGGCCGCTCGACGTGCTGACCAGCTAATTACAGTTCTTCACATATGCTTTGCTTTGTGGGTGATTTCTTGCACTTGACTTTTGTGTCATTTCATTTTGTATAGCTCGTCTTTATTGCTCCTTATATATATATTATATTATATATATATATATTATATATATATATATATATATATATATATATATATATATTATATATATATATATATATATATATATATATATATACATAAATACATATTCCGCTATATTTTTCTACATTCTTCACCTTATTTTCCAGACTCTCTCTTGACCTTTTAGTGTACACAGAATGTACAATGTTTAATTCTTA
>NC_061093.1:13952977-13985931 GCF_015104395.2 Macrobrachium nipponense | reverse complement strand
TGTTTGTGGGGGAAAAAAGACGTTAGACGTGATGCTACGGCTGAAAACACTCGAGCATTTTATTGTTTTGGGAGCATTCGCTTTGATGCAGCCGCAAAACTTCGGCAGGACCCCTTCACCCCCTCCCCCCCTCCACCATCTCTCTCTCTCTCTCTCTCTCTCTCTCTCTCTCTCTCTCTCATTTTACCAAGGCAATTGTCACGCGGACATTTCGATTTTATGTCTGGCGAATATCCGAATTTGAAAACCACTTTGAAATACATTATGGTTGCTGTAAATGGCCGGCTCCGAAATCTCGAGGCATTCCGCCGAGGACCCAATTGCAGATTATTTTCCTTTCGCGCGAGAAGAAGAAGAAGAAGAAGAAGAAGAAGAAGAGAAGAAGGTACATGACACTGACGACAGTGATAGCACTATCATTCATGTCACTATTATCGCTGTGATCATTTTCGCCTAACAATAATAATCATAATTAGAAAAAGGAGAGACGCAACAATGACACTGATGCCAATGATATCATTATCATTCTGGTCACAATTAGCACTGTGATCATTCTTACCTAATAATGATACTATTAATAATAATAATCAAAAGAAGAAGAAGAAGAACAACAACAACAGCAGCAGCAACAACAACAAAAAGAAAGAAGGGAAGAAAGAAATAGTTTGGGGGACGTATTGTGCCGCCCATAATACCCGACTCATCGGGTATAATCTAAGCTCCAATGATAGACTTCGCTTAGGGAAAGGTCCTTAAATCATGTATAAAGTGAAAGACGTGGGGGGGGTGGTTTGGCCGACGTCTGTTAATAAAATCATGCTTATGAATATGCAGATATATATATATAAACTTTTTGTTTTCATAGAGAAAAAGACAATATAACATATAAAGAGTAGATCACCTTGTTTTACGAGTACAGAGGTTGTTCACCTCGCCCTCTTGAAAAGAAATAACTAACGGGAATCGGGTTTTATATTAGCAATATATTTGGGTTACGCTGCGACAAGAGAATCTCTCTTAGGGAGAGTTATTCCCTCTGCCCTTTTCGAAAAGGATCTAATTAGTGTTTTTTTTATTTATTTTTTTTTCTTTACTTTAAGCTGCTGCTCATGAAATAAGGTGAAAGCCATTCCGCTGTCTTTGTTCAAACCGACCATTCTTTGCGATTTTTTTTCCTTTTTTTTCTTTTTACTGGAACATGATTGTTTTTGTACATACGAAATGTTAAAGAGCAGTTTTCTCTCTCTCTCTCTCTCTCTCTCTCTCTCTCTCTCTCTCTCTCTCTCTCTCTTTTGTAATAGTCTGGTTTCAAAGTTTTCTTTTATTTTTGGTATTACTTCATCACCTGATATTATTATTATTCATAAGATGAACTATATTCATTATGGAACGAACTCTGGGGGGCCACTAACTTGAAATTCAAGCCTCCAGAGAATATGGCATTCATTGGAAAGAAGTAACAGAACAATATGATATACACAAAGAAGGGATCAGTTATAAGAAAATAAAAAATAAATTAACAAATCAATAGAGAGATGAAAATGTAAATTATCAAAATGGGTTACTTTTGCTCTAAATAGTTTCTCTGGCAAGTTACCGAAATCTTAATCATTCCCCGTATTTTGATATTTATTGCAAGGAGTATTATTTTAAGTACATGAAAAATTGAATCACTTAGGCATAATATGATCTAAGGAACGAAGTGGTAAGCAATGAAAAGCGGTATTAAAATTCCAATTCGAGACTGAAGACTGTTATTAGACCATTGTCCTCGACTTTCATTAACCTATTAAAATAAAAGTGCTGTTTGTTAATTACCCCCCAAAAAAGAGAGAAAATAAAGCTTCAGGGTCTATTATGAATCCGGCCAATTTATCGTAGCAGTTGCCCGGCCCATTCAGAAATCCCGGGCATTAAATCTCTGTTGACGCTGCGGCCGACCAAACAAAAAGTTCATCTCCCTAGAGAGAGGTGGCGTCCCAGGGCATGAGGGTCCCAAGAGGAAAGGGTGCTTACGGGCGGAAGTGACGGGCTAAGCCCTGCGTGGCCTCGCCCCTATGGGACAGGCGCTTTCGGGCCCCTTGGAGGCCCAAGGCGGCCTGGCTTTCTTGAGCCGTCGCTCACTAGTTTTTGTCTCGATTGTGTGTAGCCATTTTGGCAACTTATCATAATCATGGCTACGAGTAGTAGTCAGTGTAGGTCGCTAATTGTTAATCACAAGCCACTTTGTGTCGCATGGGGGATTAAGCCCTTCGCTGCCGCCCCTGCTGCTGCTGCTGCTGCTGCAGTGCGATAGTTAAAAGGTCAGGGCATTCCCCGCTAATGGGCTTGTTATGGTCGTTTGCGAGTTTTGAAGAGGGGAGTGAGGTGGTTGGGGAGGGGAGTGAGACGGGGGGTAGGGGTGGTAGGTCATTAAAGCCCATAAAGATGAACAGATGAATGGCTTTGTTTGTTGTGGGTTGGTTAATCGCGTCCCAGACACTGACTGATCATAAAGGCACAAAGGGAGAAAAAAATCCTTGAAGTCTTTGTATCGGCACGTCTTATTATACCACTACTAGCACTAGTAGTAGTACTACTATAATGTACTGGGTCGTGAAAATAAGTGAACCGCGCATACCTACTTCATAAGGCACCTTTGAAGTGGATCTCGCCGTTTATTAATGGACCATGCTTTACTAATGCTTGTGCATGCGTATTATATTTCATGTTAAGGAGACTGCGCCTGTCAGAGCAGCCCAGAGCGCTATTACTTAGGGAAGTATGAATGTTTATATAAATCTCTTACTTTCCTAAAATGGGTTGGCTCCAGAAATAAAAATGACAACAGTCGCTGCAACGCTCATCGTTTAGCTGTCGAGTCTCGTTATGATGGTCCATTTCGATGCAGAAAACGATTTCAGCAACAGGTGTTTTGTACGGCTACAAAGAGCGATCATTAGCAGTGCGTCGACCCGCCCTGGACTCGACGTGCGCCTGTAATTTGCAATCTTTTGGCTATTCCATCTTTAGCAAATGTCCTCTGCATCCTCCATATCTCATCTCTCTCGGTTATGTTATCTGGTGCTCGTGTGACCAATTATAACACATAAAAATTTCCCAATACGTATTTCTTATACGCTCAGTGTTTTTCTTATATTCTCCATATTTCCTCGATTTTTCTACATTTTCCCCGTCAGTATTTGCTGAGTAATAAATGCCAATTTTATATTCTACTTTGCTACCATTCCCGTTCTTTTAAACAGAGACAATTATTCCTCTCATCAATTCTCTCATATTTTCCCCTTAAAATTATACCAAAAGCTTTCGCGGGCACCCACTCAGGTATACCCTCAGTGCCTCATTTAGATATACTTTCGATTCATACTTATAACTACAAAGCATAATAATGAATTATGGAATTCCGATTTTTTCTTCTTCTTAATGCAATTCTGCCCCAAAAAACATCTCCAGTTTTCCTTCATCCAGGAATTACGTCCTTGAATTAACTTTTTTATTTTGATTATTCCTCAACTTTCAATCTGAGGTGTGTTGAGTTCCCGTGCCTTGCCGTTCGAGGTCATTCGTTGATCGAATGCCTTATTCCTTGCGTCCTTTTTGAGACGACGGCAGTTACGATTGAATTCTCTAAGGACGTGACATAGTCGTCCCCCCATCAGTTTCACAATTATGCGTCAGACTTACAGACAATAAAATTATTTTTGCATCAGTATATACTAGAAATCCTTATTTTACATATGAACTAAATTTCTTCTAAGTATTGTTGATGCATTATGCTTCCCATATTTGCTCTTCACTTTGGTTTTAAGAACGATAGCCACCAACTGGAGATATTAAGTACACATGGTAAACTTTACCTTCTCATCGCTACAGTATAAGAGGATGTGGATCGCTTATGTGCGTGCGAGTGCATGTGTGTGTGTTTGTGTATTTGTGTTTTGCTGCATTAAATTTATTTGTCTTATTATGTAGCTCACTTTTTAACATAGTTCGTTTCTATGTATATAAATTAAATATTCAGTAGATATGCCATATGTTCTAGCCCATGTTTTTCCGTACAAAATGACTACTATGCAAGATAGCAAGTCTGTTATTGATGACCGTTTCGATAATATTTGTGTTATGGGTATTATAGAATCTGTTGGCTTTTATCCCTAATATTGAGGGTTGTGAGTCACCATTGTACCTTTTCATTTGAAAAGGCAAATAATCTGAAACTTCACAAAAGCATCTATGAAACAGAAGCAAGGGTACAGATACTTTGCAAGAATGTTGATAATTTTGTCAAGATATTAGATATGTATATATATTGATAATGTATATATATAAATATATATATATAATATATATACATATATCTATATATTGTCTATATAATCATAATGTAGTCTGAATTCATTATAAGGCATACGGTTATTGAACATATTAGGAGTTTTACCCATTTTTATAACATTTACCTGAAACTCTGGCCATATGGGGAATTATTTCATCTTTCTACAAATCCATCAGTGACTCCTGGGACCCTTGGCCAACCCCTCCCCCACCTCCTCATTTCCCAACACCACCCTCCCCACCCCACTATACCACCAACCAAGCCATAATCCACTTACGGCCGATCAGTCAGCACTTCATCATTATCCTGACACCCACCGTACGCCCACTTCACGCCCATTCTCAAATATCATACACCCACGGTTATCCAAATTACGATTATTATCCAGCTGTATGAGGCCCATCTTTCGGATTCTCTTCCTTTTCATGATATTTCTTTTTCTTCAAACATTTTTCTTTTTTTATTTTCTCTTTCTTTTATTTTCAGGTGAAGTTTCGTCGCAGTTTGTCATAAGGGGATTCTTCTTTTCATTACAACCGCGTCAAGGTTGTAGGAGCTTGTTTTCTACATGTTGTAGAATGTCTTATGGAGGTTTTTCATGAATTGTTTGAAAATTTCGGTGTGTTTGGTCTTATCCCCTTTTGTGAACCAAGGGATGATATGCGGTGCTCACTTTTATATGTAACTCTCTCTCTCTCTCTCTCACACACACACACACAAACATACACATATATTGGTATACATACATACATATATACATACATATGTACATACATACATATATATATATATATATATGAATAATTATCACATCACCGTGATTCATATAGATCATTCGAGCTACAAATGTCCTTTAATATCTAATTCGCTCTACCTCGGAATTGATATATTTTCATATTGTATCGTAAACGAAGGGGAATTTTTAGTTGATAATAATTTTTCGTCCCCTTGTGGGATCGAACCACCGAAATCAGGACGGTCTAGTGACTTTATCACAAGACCGTCCTGATTTCGTTCCCGTCCACTGGACAGTGGTTCGATCCCACGAGGGGACGAAATTATTATCAACTAAAAATTCCTCTTCGGTACATATATGAAAATATATCAATTCCGAGGTAGAGCGAATTAGATATTTAAAGACATTTGTAGCTCGATGATATATATATATCTATATATATTATATATATATATGTATATATATATATATATATATATGTGTGTCATATCACATTGCCGGTGGCGAGGTTGGCTCAGGCTTCACTGCCAGTCCTGGAATTGAGAGGTCGATGGTTTCGCGCCTGTCGGTCAGCAATTCTATCATCGCTTAATACATTCTCCCTCGGTTAAACATATATGAAAATATATTATCCGGGGTAGAGCGAATTAGATATTAAAGGACATTTTGAAGTTCGATATATATATATTTATAATTAGTATATAATTAATATATATATATTAATATTATAATATATATATATGCCTGTTGTGTGTGTGCGTGTGTCAGGACCCTACGACCTTCCTCTGTAAATATTGTATTTATCAATATTATGTAATTAAAACTTCATTTTTCAATATTAAGAAACCAAGATTTCGCTTGTTTTTTGTTTTAAATATTCACTGGCAGAAGGCAGCAAGCAAACTACATAAATCTCTAAGTTAAACAGTCCACATCCTGACTTTAACTAGTAACCGGCAGAAAAAATAGCTTGTTTATTCTAGTGGTTGTTAAACCGATAGTTATCACCTTACCCTTCCTTCCATTCCCCCACCCCCCCCGCCCCCCACCCCCACCCCGTAACGGAATTTACTTCGGTGTTCTCCTTTGAAGTTTCTATTGTGTTCGCTGGACTGCCTTTTGACAACACCTGAAGTTGTCTTGTGCCTGCCTTTGTAACATCTTGAACGTAAGTTTCAAGTATTATATTTTCTCTGCTTTAACTTGGTATTGTGCAGAAAGTAATTCATTGTGTTAAGTTTATTGCGTTGAATTTTTGTGTTAAGTATCAGTGTTATTATTAAATTGTAAGGGTTTCTTGTCTTCAAATGCCTCCTTCTTAATTGTGATATTGATGCTTAACATTTTCAACGCAAGATCTAGTAAATTGAACCTTGTATTATTTTGTTGAGAATTTAGTGGTAACTGAGTTCGTGACAATATAAATACATATGAATACATATTCTCATATAAATGAATATATTATATTACTAACCTCATTTGTTTATTTCTAAAACCACTCTTATTAGAATCAAATATATAAATTATGTAATAGAAATACACACAATAATTATATTATCAACATCATAAAAACAACTTTCAGTCACATACACCATATATACATTATACAGTCGGTGTTTCTCGAATCATGAGTAGACCGAATAAATCCCAAGAGATTACTTGTTGGCATGAAATCACCAAGACAAGCCCCCGTTGTCCTGTTGGCATGGAATCCTCGCGACCCGTTGTCTTGGCATGCGAGGTTAAGCCAGCAACCCAACGGCGATAAGACAAGAATCCAGTACTTTGGAGAAATCGCATTTATTTATAATAAAATGTCCAGTAGAGTCATTCCCGACGTCCCGGGAGCCGTGATCGTAAAAGAAAAGAACATATATCTAATTAGGAGGACCATACATATGCTTCTAGGTTCGACATAGTTGTAAAGGCGTACTGGAACTCAACGGAATTCCCCCTCACGGGAGTGGAATCTCGAATCTTGGAGATTCTCCGTATCCCATCGATTGGTTTTTCTAAATGTTACGTCGATTGGACGTATCAATTTTGCCTTTTGCTTAATGTACGGATTGGTATCAGGCAGTGGGTCTCAACCTTTTTATTACTACGCTCCCTCTAAGAGTTGGTCCTTCCCTCCACGCCCCCCTTGCATCTATGAGTGAAATTCTTCTCCCAGATTTAAAGAAAAATAAAAAAAGAAAGAGAGAAAGAGAAGAGGTTTTGAGGAAAGGGAGGGAGGTAAATAATAAAAAAAAAACATGCTAAGTCCAACTAGAGTAGTACACTATAAGAAACTAATGTCACAAGCCGATACTTTTGGATTGAATATTAGTTTCTCACTCTTATGAAGAGAATAACGTATATAATTAGGAAATTTTAAAATTTCCCCTGGTATAAGGTGTTATATTCCATTTCGTAATTATTCGTTTCATTTTAAATCAAATTCAGCAGTAAATAAGTCTTACTGTTTCGAAAATATGAGTAATTAGGTGATTCTGATGCACCTCTGAGTTGAGTCTTTCTACTTCGAGCTAGTCGGTTACGAGGTCATTCAGTTTTTTTATGCTGAGTTAGTGAAATTTTGTCTATTCTAAATTTATGCCACTTTTATTGTAATTTTAATCTAATCTGTCGTTAACGCGTTATTTTTAAATAATGATCACTAATTTTGTTCAAATGAGTCCATTGTTAACGGAAATTTTAATGAATACTCTGTAGCTAGTGTTATTTTGTCAATCTTTTTTTTATTTATTGGTTTTATCAGTATATTCCTTGCGTACACACACACACACACACATATATAGTATAGATATATATATATATATATATATATATATATATATATATATATATATATATACCACAATATATATATATATATATTTATATATATGTGTGTGTGTGTATACACGTCATATACATATATATATATATATATATATCATATATATATATATATATACTATATATTATAATATATATATATATATGCGGTGTGTGTGTACGCAAGGAATATGCTGATAAAACCAATAAATAAAAAAAAGATTGACAAAATAACACTAGCGACAGAGTGTATATATATATATATATATATATATATATATATATATATATATATATATATATATATGTGTGTGTGTGTGTGTGTGTGTGTATACAAATACACATATATGTATATATACGCATATTTATATATATATATATATATATATATATATATATATATATATATATGTGTGTGTGTGTGTGTGTATGTATATATATGTGTGTGTAGAGTGAGAGAGAGAGAGAGAGATAAATAGGTAGGTAAAAATATCATTATTTTTAAAACAAATTTCAGTCAGGCACGGACCGCAAGCATGACGCGTATAAAAGGCTTCAAAACGAGCAAATCATAACGAATATTTATTATAATATTTTGGAGAGTATTCCTAGTTTTTGTATTTATTAAGTTTTATTTATTACCATTTTTCATATGCATTCGATTTTTCACGCATGGCGTGTTTTTTTTTTTTTTTTTATTGTTTCATAATGTTGTATGCATATCAAGAATGACAGCAGTTATTAGCTGTAGTTGAATATTTTATTTGCATTATATTTGTGAAACCATTATGTGAAATGCAAATGTCTAAAGAAAGACCAAGTGAAACACAGGAAAGTGGTAATTCTATTATTATTATTATTATTATTATTATTATTCAGAGTTTAACCCCTCCTCTTATGAAACAAAGCAACTAGGAATGTTGATTTGAAATTCTAGCTTCCAAGCATATGGTGTCTATTAGAAAGAAGTTACGGAAGATGAGATGAAATACAGGAAGAAGAGATCATTTATTAGAAAAGAATTCTATTAAAATAGAAGGGGAATTGTTTTAGGTAGTAATTCAATGCGTCTTCCCTCCAACATTTGAGGTCCTAATTGCACAACGAGAAGGAGAGAGAAAACGCCCCTGGCACCAGATTTATACGCGTTAAGGACACGAATAAAAAGGAGGAAAGCAGAAGGGCGTGAGAGGTAGGAGGAGCCAAGCCGAAGGAGGGGGTGAGGAAGGGACCAATCTCTCCGACGCCGTGAGACAAAAGACAATCGTGGGGGCGACTTACGGCTATTTTGCCACCCGCAGGAGAGAGCTGGCGTTATTGTCTTCGGTTTTGGTTTATTGTGGATCCAGCTGCATTTTGTCATAATAACTTCACGTCTGTTGATTTCCATTTTAAGTGTCGGATAAAGTGGAGATAGGTTAAGTTGGGGCTGGAGGGGTGGGGGTGCCTTGGTGGAGGGCGGGTGGGTGGCGACCGGAATTATAGAAAACTATGAACTGGGGACAGTAAGTCTGTATTTTTCTCATAAGGGGTTTCCTAGTTTTTCGTCTTCATTTAGATTCAAAGATCTGTTCATTTAAACATTTATTTCATCGTACATGCACAATGTTTCTTTAATATTCGTATTTACCATTCGTCACTAGAGTCTGTCTTCTTTAACTAGTCTGTTAATCATGTTAATGTTAATTTTGTTCACAACTTCCTTTTTTTTTTTCGGAAAGTCTCTGTCGCATGTACATACGTCTGACTGCCAAGAAAACTCAAAATTTGATCCCTTAATGACTGCCAAAGTTTTTCTTGATAATATCACAGAAGTTTGCTTCCATAACTCTTTAAGAAAAATTTTTTTCTTCTGCTCTCCATAGTTTTTTCTTATATAAAACATCTAAGATTTATATTATTTTCACTCTTATGTTGAGTTTTGGCTTCAACCTTTTCATTGTTTACATGCATTATGTTGTTTGCAGAGGCTATGGAACAAAATGAAAGTATTCTTTCATTAGTGTCAGCTGTGGAACAAACTGAAAATTCTTCTTTGTTCAAAGTGTCAGCTGTGGAACAAACTGATAATTGTTCTTTTTATAGTGTCAGCTGTGAAACAAACTTAAAATTCTTTTTTGCTCAAAGTGTCAGCTGCGGAACAAACTTAAAATTGTTCTATGTTTAAAGTGTCAGCTGTGGAACAAACTGAAAATTCTCTTTGGTTAAAGACTTAGTAGTGGAACAAAGTGATAATGTCCTTCGGTTGAATTAGGAGCTGTGGAACAAGCGTAAATTCTTCTTGATTAAAATATAAGCTGTGGAATAAACATGAAATTCTCTTTGGTTATAGTGTCAACTGTTACACAAACTGAAAATTCTCTTTGGTTAAAGAGTCAGCTGTGGAACGCAATGAAAAAGTTGTTTGGTTGAATTATAAGATGTGGAACTAACGTAAATTGTTCTTCATATAAAATGCAAGCTATTCAAAATTCATAAGTAGAAGGTTGAAGAATAAGCTATTCAAAATGTATAAGTAGAAGGTTAAAGTATAAGTTATTCTAATGGTATGAGTAGATGGTTAAAGTGTAAGCTATTCAAATGGAATAAGTAGAAGGTTAAAGTAGAATAAGTAGAAGGTTAAAGTAGAAGCTATTCAAATTTATAACTATAAGGTTAAAGTATAAACTATTCAAAATGTATAAGTAGAAGGTTAAAGAAGAAACTATTCATAATTTTTAAGTAAAATGTTAAAGTATAAGCAATTCAAAATGTATAGGTAGAAGGTTAAAGTATAAGCTATTTAGAATGTATAAGTAGAAGGTCAAAGTATAAGCTATTCAAAATGCATAAGTAGAAGGTTAAAGTATAAGCTATTCAGAATGTATAAGTAGAAGCTTAAAGTATAAGCTATTCAGAATGTATAAGTAGAAGGTCAAAGTATAAGCTATTCAAAATGCATAAGTAGAAGGTTAAAGTATAAGCTATTAAAATGTATAAGTAGAAGCTTAAAGTATAACCTATTCAGAATGTATAAGTAGAAGCTTAAAGTATAAGCTATTCAGAATGTATAAGTAGAGTTACTTGTATAAGCTATTCAGAATGTATGAGTAGAAGGTTAAAGTATAGCTATTCAAAATGGTATAAGTAAGCAGGCTTAATTAATAACTTTTTGAAAAGGTATAAATAGATGGTTTAAAGTATTTCAAAACATGTAAGTAGAAGGTTAAAGTATTTCAAAACGTATAAGTAGAAGGTTAAGTATAAGCTAGAAGCTTAAAGTATAAGCTATTCAGAATGTATAAATAGAAGGTAATTGTATAAGCTATTCAGAATGTATGAGTAGAAGGTTAAAGTATGAGCTATTCAAAATGTATAAGTAGCAGGCTTAATTATAAACTTTTGAAAAGGTATAAATAGATCGTTAAAGTATTTCAAAACGTATAAGTAGAAGGTTAAAGTATTTCAAAACGTATAAGTAGAAGGTTAAAGTATAAGCTATTCAGAATGTATAAGTAGGTTAAAGTGTAAGCTATTCTAAATGTATAATATGTAATTATGGTTTTGAGTATTGCCTTTTATTGTTTGCCTGTTGTTTAATCAGTAGGTTAATTGTTCTAATATTAACAGGAGCCATCTGCTCGGCATTTTTGTTAGTTGCTGTCTTGAAACAACTTTCTGAAAAGTGTCGATTCATTAGAAGTTTGTGATGAAAATTATAAATAAATTATAAGTTACGGAACTTTTATCATAACTATATAGAATTATTTTTTTTATTATTATGCCTGCATTAATATTCGAATCTTATGACTCCGACATAGGAACATTCTTGAGTCTTTGATTCGACTGAGGAATTTGTGTCACTGACAGGGTCGACTTCCTAAGTTTTATTTGAATATTCAAATTGATAAATACGGCGATTAATTCATTAAAACGTCGTAAAGTAAACGGAGCGTAGATCTCTCTCTGTCTCTCTCTGTCTCTCTCTCTCTCTCTCTCTCTCTCTCCTCTCTCTCTCTCTCCTTCTTCTTTTTCTTCTTCTTCTTCTTCTTCTTAAATATCGTTCAGTTTAAATTCATTCTTTCGCACTTACGAATAGAATAGCGTTTAGCAAAAAGTCAAACACTAATATGAAAAAAAAAATCCAGTTAAAATAGTAGGGAGATAGGAAATAGGTGGAAACAACGAGATACCGAGCAAGAATTCTTATGCAATTAGAAAATTCCCATCTTTTCTCTCTCTCTCTCTCTCTCTCTCTCTCTCTCTCTCTCTCTCTCTCTCTCTCTCTCTCTCTCTCTCTCTCTCTTTCGTTCACAAACTGACCATTTTAAATTCATTTGTTCGCACTCACGAATAAAATAGCATTTAACTAAAACTCAGACACTACAATAGTAGAGAAATGAGGGATAGGAAGAAACAATTCTCTCTCTCTCTCTCTCTCTCTCTCTCTCTCTCTCTCTCTCTCTCTCTCCCTCCCCGTTACGATAACATAACGTCATGCCTAAATATACTAGAGAAGATTCTTGGCTGCCGTCGCGTGACGCCGCGAGTCGCTGAATCCACGCGGCACCAGATGGCACTGTGCTGTGGCACTAGGAGCCCGGATAGCTCAGTCGGTAGAGCATTAGGCTTTTAACCTAAGGGTCCAGGGTTCGAGTCCCTGTTCGGGCGATACTTTTGACAGGTCTACAGGTGAGGGAATGTGACGGTTAAAGCAATGTGATGATTAAATGAATGAGAAAATACGGTACTTTATTTACAGTTTGGCAGTGCTGTTTACGTGCGGTTATTGCATCATTGGCGTTTTGTGTCGAAGTGCAGCTGAGTTTTGTATTTGCGTCACATTGCATAGATTGCTTTTTACTGAAGATAGCTGTCGATTAATGATCTATTTTTTTTCTCTCTCTCTCTCAGAGGGTTGGGGTGGGTGGGAGGCGGCGGTTGCAGCATGCTTAAGATCATATCAAAGGGGTTTTTTTCTTACTGGAATTAGTTTTCAGGTGAATAATGGTACTATCCCTTCGCTGGTTGCATATTGTGTAATTTCCTTTCTCTCTCTTTCCTGAAATTATAGAAATAAAGTAAGAAATAACCAATGATTTAGAAAAACAAGAAAATATCTGAACGTCGTAAACGCACCCAGTAAATAAATACAGCCATAAAACAATCATGTATGCTAATAAGAAGAACATTTTGAGAAACTACTGCATACTTTACAGAAGAGAGAGAGAGAGAGAGAGAGAGAGAGAGAGAGAGAGAGAGAGAGAGAGAGAGAAACTGTTCACACCGATGCAGAGATAACATCAAGCAAGGAATGCTGTTTACAGACCATTATCGGATTGAATGAAGACTCTCCATCTTATCGGCGGAAATCGGCTGCGTATCGAGCGATCGGTCTCAGAGACTAGACCAGAACCTAAAAAAAATAAATAGAAATAAAAAAAAAATGATTACCCAATAAGAGGTGCGCATCTTCTCTGTTGTCATTAACATACTGCTGACTAGAGTGAGGCTGAAGATTATCCATTTGCGCTACAATCTGTATTTACTTTGTTAGTGTAGATACTCGCTTACAGCCTCCTCGTGAAAAGACGAAAAATAGGAAGAGAAAACATACGATTGTGTAAATAGAAATATGTAAATAGAAAGAAAGTAATTTAAGGTATCAGATTAATTCTGAACTGTGGAAAGACGACGTAATGATTTATTAAGGTTGGAAGTTGCATGCAAGATCATCTCCCCTGTTTTGTGAATAATTCAACGCACACACACACACACACACACACACACATTTTTGATGAGTTAAAATATGGATTACTATTCCAAGCGTGGGTTTGTAATCAAATTCTTGCGAAGTTACCTTGAATACTTCGTTGTCAAAAGTTTTTATACATATGTAGACCTAGACAGTATGAACCCATATGTATATATATGTGTGCGTGGGTGTGTGTGTATGCAATGTGTCTAGTTCTGCTTGTGTGTCAAACCTTTTGACTGCAAAGTATTCATGGCAACTTGTCAGGAATTATCAATAGACAACGCTGGGAATAGTAATTCACTTATCCTAACTCATTGAACAAACTAAAAACTAAAAAAAAATAAAAAAATAAAAAAAATTTTAAAAAATACCAAACACCAACGGGGGACAATGAACCTCAAAAATCAGGGAACACAGTACCATTCGCGACTTCACTGAACTGTTCGTCGTAATTTCTATGGTCATTTCATTCCTTGCTACCTTGTCTTTGTAATCGTTTGTCTGTGTTTGTCTTAGTTTGTTAAAAGGAAGGGATGAACCCTGGTTAAAGAGTGATTTTATTATTATTTGTTATTATTATTATTATTATTATTATTATTATTATTATTATTATTATATCCTAGGAATCTCTTTTTAAGGACACTTATTGAAAACCATTGCCTTTTCTAGGGCACTCATTTTATACAGTCTTCTATTATTGTTATTATTATTATTATCATTATAATTGTTATTATTATTATTATTATTATGATTATTATTATTATCATTATTATTATTATTAATTCTGAAATATCGTTCACATATATTGTGAAGTGTAGATAAGATAGTATAAGCAAATTAAATAATAAACATATTATATTGAATGAAGTCCAGACATATTTTCTTAAGTAAAGTAAAACCTTCATTAGGCATTACACAATTTTAATGAGCACTCATATTTCTTTCATGATATTTTGATGCGTTAAATTAAAGGCAGGCGTTGTCATGTTCTCTCTCTCTCTCTCTCTCTCTCTCTCTCTCTCTCTCTCTCTCTCTCTCTCTCTCTCTCTCTTAGGACTCTTCACAGTTGAATTACAGTTGTAAATAATCTGTAATACTTTGCCTTTCAATGACGAAGCATAAAAATAGCACTACTCTTTCTCTCCTCTCTCTCTCTACTCTCTCTCTCCTCTCTCTCTCTACTCTCTCTCTCTCTCTCTCTCTGTCGTGTGATTAGTTCACAATGAAAAGTGTCTGTGATAACATTTATCTCAACGAACCGTTTCATGAGCATTCCACCTATTTTTTGTGATCTGTTTTTCCCCCACATTAATATATTTATATATATATTCTCATGCATGTATATATTACAATACAATATTTATGCACCGTTTATTCACCCTCATGAGCTCTAGTGTTCACAGTGCATACGCCTGTTAATTTATGCATGATTTTGTATCATTTGTTTTATTTTTCATCCTGTTCCACCCAATAACATTCGCATACTTTACATTTTGCTCTGGAAAAAACTCATGAACAGAATGAGCCATACGTAAAATGATAGGGTTTACGATTGCGGCCAATAGATGGCGTTATGAACTCGGTGATTCTTTTTAACAGTGTGATTGTGTATTACGATCGTTTATGTTTATGTGAAATTGTATCACGGATTGACCTCCGTGATACAGTGGTTGATCTTTCTCGTGTTGAGAGTATATTGCCAGGTGCTAATGCCCGGATTTGCACTTTGTAAGTCTGCTATGCGATTTTTGTGCCCGTACGGAGGTACATATTTCTGCATGGCTTCATATATATATATATATATATATATATATATATATATTATATATATATATATAATATATATATATATATATATATATATATATATATATATATATATATATATATATATATATATATATATATATATATATATATATATATATATAAATATATATATATATTTGTATGCATGTTTGTATGTATTTATAGGGGTATGTGTCTTAATAAATTGCACAAGGATAATACCGAGGGTTGCTTTTCTTGAGAAATTAAGCACTGTTTTAATATTGCGAATGTTCTGATGAACATACTGACGTTCTCTGATTGATTCTCTTATAGAGCTCTTAACAGACAATCAGCTCAGAAAATAGTATACTTATTTGCCTCTTTCGAACAAAGTCTAACAGACACACCTTATTCATTTCACTGCTGATATTCAAAGACACAGACATCTAAAGGAAGAAGGAAAGATTCCCCTAAGGGCCATCAATAGACCTTGGAATGGTCTAAATCCACTGGGTCTAGACTATGCCTGGACCCCCCAAAAAGGCCAGATGATGACAGGATACCTGCCTAAGAAAAAATAATAATAATAATAAAATCGGTACCGGGGTGACTAATAGTTGATAGCCCTGTTTTCCTGCAATCTAATGACATCTGTTACGTTGATATTATAGATGCTCTCTCTCTCTCTCTCTCTCTCTCTCTCTCTCTCTCTCTCTCTCTCTCTCTCTCTCTCTATTTCTATTTCATGGGGGAGATAGATTAGTACATGCAACTCGTTGTTGCCCCCCCCCCCCCTCTCTCTCTCTCTCTCTTCTCTCTCTCTCTCTCTGGGACAAGATGACTCACTCAGAAGGAAAGAGACTTTTGGTTTGTAGTAAAAAATAATTTTCTCCACCAATGGGTTGACAAACCTACCAGAGGAAGCAACATACTAGGTAACCTAGTGTCTGACCTTTCAGTAGGTGTAAATTTAGGCAAAAGCGACCATGAAATTATTCCATTTCAAACTAATATTTAACATAAAAAAAAAAGATGTTAATGAGATTAGACTACGGGCATAGAAAAGTACTGACAAGCCTTTCTAGAGGAATACACCGAAAAAGGCTACTAACAAATGGTAACCCTCAGCCTAAGTGGTTCAACAGATAAATTTAAAAAAAAAATAAGAGAAATAGACAGATTGCACAAATCAGTGACCAGAAGAAGCAAGCAGGCATAAAGAACTCAGCAGAATGGTGGACAAATTAAGAAATGCAAAGATTAATAAGGATAAGAGAGTTGTATCAGTTTGTGAGGAAAACCCAAAATAATTCTTTGGGCATGGTTATAGAAGGTAACCAATAAAGAATAGCATAGGTCCCCTAAGGGACAATAGAGGAAACCTGGTGAACTCAGACTAGGAAAAAGCAGAGTTATTGAATACGTTTTTTACTAGTGTTTTCACAATTGAAGACACTACCTCAAACCGGAACCTGCTATTAAATATGAAGGGGCAGAACCGTTGGACAAAATAGTACTTACAGAAGAGGACATTAAAAACAAAACAGACAACCCCAACAAGTTCAGCTCTCCTGGCCCAGATGGGATTCATCCAGGAGAAATTAAAGAGCTAAAAGAGGAGAGAGTTCCTCGCCTATATAAACTCTACAGAAAAAGTGCAGAACAACGAAAGGCACCAGAAGAATAGAAACTAGATCATATGGCCCCATTTCACAAAAAAGGTCCACAAGATGAGCCGGGAAATTATCTACCAATCTGTCTAACGTCGGTCGTTTGTAAGATTTTTTAGTCCATAATTGCAGATCAAATTGTGGATCGCATTGATAGAAACAACTTGTTAAACAGCCAACACGGTTTCAGACAAAACAGATCTACCTTGGAGTTTTTTTCATAATAAGCTTGGTATTTACGACAATAGTAGAGCAATAGATGTCCTCTACTTAGATTTCCAAAAGGCCTTTGACAAAGTACAACACAAGAAACTAATGACAAAAGTTAGAGCTTTAGGGATTGTAAGAGAAATAGCAGACTGATCGAAGACTGGCTAACTTATTGAAAACAGAATCGTAATAAATGGTGGAGAATCAGAATGAGCAGATGTGACAAGCGGAGTTCCTCGGGGTTCTGTCCTTGACCCTCTCTTGGTTTTTATTTACATTTATGACATTGATGCAGGCTTAACTAGCAGGATAGTCAAAATTGCAGATGGCACCAAACTAGGTGTAAATGCAGCAGCCCCAGATACAGTGGAAAATTTTTAAGAAATGATGTAAAGAAAATAGAAGAGAGGTAAGAAAGATGGCAAATGCCTTTTAACTTGGATAAGTGTAAAGTGTTACAAATAGGGGCAAATAACCCTTATGCCAGCTATATGCTGCTTGAGAAGGACATAAATAGTGTAGAACAAGAAGGGGACTATCTACTTTTGTTACGCCTTTCAGTATTTTGAATGTTTCTATTAATTGTCCTCACAATCGTCATGTTTCTAAGACATACATGTTCAGGTTCTCTAGCCGTCTTTGGTAACCTATTTGCCTGATGGATGGAATCTTGTACACCTTCTAATCTATTTATGTCGTTTCTTAGTGTTGGTGACCAAAACTGCACGGCATATTCAAGATGAGGTCTAATTATTTATGTGTAGAGCTGCAGCACCGTTTCCTTGTTTCTGTATTTGAACCGCTTCTTTATGTATCCCACTAGTTTCTGTGCCTTCTTTTCAGCTTTTATGAACTGTTTTGTGGATTTTAAATCCTTGGTAATTTTGACTCCAGTGTCCTCCTAGTTTTGTTAAACGAAAACCAGACAAGAAATAATGGATGGAGACTAGAACTGAAGAGGTACAATGCATCCCACTCTATATACCTTGGTGGGAACTTCTTTACTTACAAGATAAGTGACACATGGAATAAACTGCCACCAGAAGTTGTAAACAGCAAGTGTGGAAGAGTTTAAAAGAAAGCTAAACAAAATCAATAGGACACTGTGAATGAACAGTAAAACCTGCTCTAAGAGATAAGTGAGCGCACGATGTCTCCTCGAATGGACTAATAAGTCTTCGAGACATTCTAATCCTTATAACTCCTCTCTCTCTCATCTCTCTTCGCGTCTCTCTCTCTCTCTCTCTCTCTCCTCTCTCTCTCTCTCTCTCTATATATTATATATATATATATATATATATATTATATATATATATATATATATAAAATATATATATATATATTATTATATATACCTATATCTATATAGATATATATATATATATATATATTATTATATATATATATATATGTTATATATTAAATGATTTTATTACATACATATATTATAATATGGCTATATATATATATATATATATATATATATAATATTATATAAGATTTTATATATTATATATTAATATATATATCTATATATATATATATTATATATGATTAATAAATATATATATCGACTATATATTATATATAGTTAGTGATGGTATAGATTAACTCAGCAGGTTGTTATTCTCTCTCTTCTCTCTCTCTCTCCTCTCGTATCTCTCTCTCTCTCTCTCCATCTCTCTCTCTCTTCCTCTTACAAAAGTATTTGAACCATGAAGAAATGCCCAGAACTCGAAGAGTCATTGCCCACACCTTTGTTCATCATTACCTTCGACTTTTCTTTTCTTTTTTTTTCTTTTTTTGCTTGCGTTCACCTGAACATGATTGTACACTAATATGAGTTTCGTATTGACAAAGACCTGGGAACCACTGATTGACATTCCTCCGTTCAATAGTACGTCACGACCCACGGTTATAAAACGAGAGAGAGAGAGAGAGAGAGAGAGAGAGAGAGAGAGAGAGAGAGAGAGAGAAATAAGCAAGTAGCCCAGATCAATAGAGTAGAAACTACAGATTATGTCCCTATAAATATTGCTGCCTGGGGCAATGTCTGGATAAATATAATGTTGCCAGGATGATATTTTCGATTGATTTTGGTGCTGGATGCATGTGTGGGTCATTTCTCTCTCTCTCTCTCTCTCTCTCTCTCTCTCTCTCTCTCTCTCTCTCTCTCTCTCTCTCTCTCTCTGCTGTAATGTCATTCCTCCTGCGTTTATGTGTTGCGTTACTTTGAATCATCGTAATTCAAAAACAGTGTTTCTCTCTTGAATTAAAATTGTCTTTCTGCGACACGAAAAATTGGTGGCGTCGGACCACAGAGGATACACGTGAGATCTCGCGATTTCTTCTTCTTCTCCCGACTGTAAATAATTGATGCTTATCAGATGTCAATTTCTACCCAAGGAACCAAATTGAAAATCCTTCCAATTGCTACTTACGGTCTGTTGCTGACATACAATTCATTGGTGTCATTACCGACGGTATTGATTACCACCAAATATCCGTGCTTGGGACTAATTACTGACTCGCTGTTGTCCAGACAGTCCTGGTTTGTTACCAGCAACCCCACGACGTGCGGCATTACTATTAACTTCCACATATCACTCTTTTGGCCTTGGGTCTCCTGCAGCTTGGGCCCCCCCCCCCCCCTCCTCTTCCCCTAGCCTCCAACACCCCTTTCCCCCAATCCCCAAACCCTGCAACAGCACCCAGTTCCTTTGATTTATTTAAGGATCAGAAAAATTCTCCCTTGTTTTTCTTGCCTTGGCGTTCACCTGTCTTTCGTATTTCATCTGATCTACAGAGAGGTTGCACCATCCCTGACGTGGCATTGGCGGAGTTCTATTCTAGAATATTTCCTGCCCTCTGTCAAGTCTTGCATTGCGCATTCCTCACGAAACAATGATTGCATCTCTTTTTGCATTCTGTAAGAAATTGGATAGGTCTAAATGGGTTGGCCTATGTATCAACAGTGCATCAGATCGGAGACTGTACTTTTGCACTTCGGTTGATATTTTTCGAACGAACCACGCTTCACTAGGACTGTTATTGCTCTTTTGTCGTGTTTCACTTTTGGAGAGCAATCTTCGTGTAAATGTGATTTAGGGGACTGTACCTTTAGCTCGCGGATCAGATTTTCCTCGGCAGTTTCCTTTACAGCAAAACAAATTGACTTTTTTCATTCTGTCCTCATTTTCTTGTGCATTACGTAATTTGATTAACCAAGCAATTTATTTTGCAGTGCAGTTTATTCATATATCCCTAGATCACTGCTTAGTATTTTGTTCTGTATCAAAATTCATTTTATTCTGTAAGGCACAGAACGTGGCATCTCAGGCTGTCTTACGTTGTAGCTACTTCATCAAAGAGTAGGTTAAGTTCAGTTATGTGATAGTAAAGTTAAATACACAAAATCGGATTTGAATGTAGTTATTCTCAATAGTGCAATTTTGTCCAAATATCTGTAATCGACATTTGAGTTTCGCGTATTGCACAATCGTTTACAATTAAATATATTAGTCCTATATCAACTAATTAGCATGTTGCATAATCGTGTGTAGATGGTTACAAACATTAGGTTTACATCAACTATTTTGTATGTTGCTAATCGTGTGTAGATTATTAAAAACATTATCCCTATATGAACTATTTAGCATCTTGCATAATCGTGCGTAGATATTAAAAACTTTAGTTCTATATGAACTATTTAGTATGCTACACAATTTCGTGTAGATGATTAACTGCATTAGTCCTATATCGACTATTCAGCTTGTTGAACAATCGTGTGTTCATGATTAAAAACATTAGTCCTCTATCAACTATTTAGCGCCATGCATAAATCTGTGTAGATGACTAAAAACATTAGTCATAAATCAACTATTTAGCATGTTGCATAAACGTGTATAGATGATTTTAAAAAATTAGTCCTACATCAAACTATTTAGCAGCTTGCATAATCGTGTGTGGATGATTAAAAACATTATATATATATAAGCACAATGTGTAGATGATTAAAGATATTAGTCCTATATCAACTATTTAGTGCCTTGCATAATCGTGTGTAGATGATTAAAGATATTAGTCCTATATCAACTATTTAGCGCCTTGCATAATCGTGTGTAGATGATTAAACCATATCTATAGCACTATTTAAAAAAGCGCCTTGCATAATCGTGTGTAGATGATTAAAAACATTAGTCCTATATCAACTATTTAGCGCCTTACATGATCGTGTGCACATGATCAAAAACATGAATCCTATATCAACTACATTGCCTTTTAATCTCAGTCTCTTCCTTTGCACCTCACTGTGAACCTCTGTGTCATTACTAACTGTATTCACAGCAAAATACTATTCAAATGGTGTAATATGACAACCAGGTTTAATACGAAAATCTCACACTTGGTTCAGTGAAGTTGTTTTACAAAACTGAGGTTAGATCTTTCCTTTCACCTTCGTCAACCGTCGTAAAACAAGCTCTGGGTCGTCTACTGTACCTAGACATTACGTCCGTTGCACCATTCTTTGGGCGTCTTCGGATTTTTTTTTACTGTTACAGTCCAAGATGTCGTAACGTTATATCTTTTTTATTGTTAATTATCATGGGCATCTAGTCTCCCACTGAACCTACCTTTACATCACATCAGGAACTTGAACGTATCCATTCTGGTTTGATCCTGTAACTTTTAGTGAATTAAAAATCCCACTTGGTTGCGCCATGGCCAACTGTACTTTACATTATGCGAGGCCGCTTCAGCTCAGCACGGTTTTTGTTAATACCACTCTCGCTGTTTTCTAGTCTCCTATTCCTCTGCTTCACTATGAAATCTCTTAGGCCTATGGAATTTCACCTGCAACTTTCCTTTAGAACAGGAATGCTATACTATTGCTTACATTTTGTTTTGTTCGGATTTCTTCAACCTGTAAGTATTGGAGGCTGGTTTTGATTAAGTGGGCCTTATTCTAAAAGAGGTTCGAGCCGGAAGGTGCCCCGTAAGAGTGGTAAGATGAGGAAGGGAATTAGAAATGGACCTTCAGACTCGTCACAGTTTTAAGTAGTATCAGTTTCAGGGATAGTTTCATAAGCACTGCACTATGCCATAGGCTGTGTCATATTTCACATCACGTCAGATTTGGTCTTACAAAACCTATTTATACATAACTGTAAGTTCGGTGAAGTTTTTTTCTTTGTGCCTAAGCTTTTGCTGTGTTGGTAGATTGGTTGATCTTGTTCTTAGATGCTTAATATACGCATAGAATCCACTTGCTATTTTTCTGCTTGTCATTCAACCTGGGGATGCTGACACCCAACCTGCAAAGGTCATCACCCGGTCTCTAAGCAACCAGTACTTTCCACCCCTATCATATTCCGTCTTTCCATTAATTTCTCATTTATTTTTTCTTTCAAATCCCCAAGAGAACCTCATGCTCTTCGAAAAGTGGCACCACGATTTCCCTATACGGTAGCTTATAATTTTCACATTCGCTGATTGGATTCCGAAATGGCGAACTCTCTAAGCTTAGATTAGATGAGCTAAATCGAAAAAGAGTTGTAATTTCACTTTACACCGAAAGAATAATGAAAAAACAAAATAATGTATTTGATTTATTTGCAATGCATTTTCGAGGACGAAAAATACATTTTTTTTAATCGTGCTTCAGTGCTAAGGTCCCTTCTTCGTCAAAAAGAAGAGAAGGTGCCTAAAAGTATCAGCAAAAACATGAATTTCCTGGAGATATTTTTACCCATTATAGCAGTGAATTTAGGCTGAATTTATGGAGGGTGACTTGTTCATTTTCAGGATATATTTGGAATAGTTTTTCACTCATAGTACTGTTCCCTTTTGTGGGGAGGGTGGGGGCGGTAAGTGCCGTCAGTACGTCCCCCTCAGGGCGGGTGGTTTCGTCAGTGCACCTCATGCACAGTTCACTGTTGGCATTACTCAACGTTCTTTGCATCGTCCCTTCGGGTCCTAGCTGCAACCCTTTCATTCATTTTACTGTACCTACGTTCATATTCTTTCTTCCATCCTACTTTCCATCCCCTTCTAACAGTTGTTCCGTAGTGCAACTGGAGGTGTTTACTCTCAATTTTCCTTTCAGCGCCGAATGTCCTCATAGGTCCACTTAAGCTCTTGGCCTTCGGGTTTAAATTGTACATATTCTTTTCTAATAGCGTTGCCAGTTGAAACGGTAAAAGTTTTATATTGGTTAACAACAAATATGCTGAATTGTCTTCGGGATGCTGAGCTATAACACTTGATGCTCAGACCTCGTCTTTCGAGGTATGTTTCCTGGTTAATGTAAAAGAAGATTAGACGAAACGTGCCATAAGGAAACCTTGTGTGTCAGCGGGCGTCGAAATGAGCTCTCTCACAACAACAACAACAACAAAAATAATAGAAAAAATGGAATTTACAGCTACTCTGTAAAGGTTGAATGTTTCTTGAACACTATAGGGAAAGTAATATTGCTTGTGGATATCTTGGTTCATTAGAGTATTTGAGAGAGGCTTTCAGCATTAAAAGGGCCTCTCGCCACAACTTGAAAATGGCTGTTTTCGCCTGATCAGCTTCCCATATGCAAAAGTGCAAGAGGCCATTTCCATACAAAAACATATGGTAAATAATCCTTTATTATGAGTATGATTTTCAACCGTCTGGCCAGTAGCCGTAATCGAGTGAAGTTTGTAAAACAGAGCGGCCTTTCATCGCTCGGCTCCTGGAACCGCCAAGTTGGAAGTACCGAACGCCCATAGTTTCAGTCTTCCGTGTGAACTGTAAACAAATCCTGCGATTTCTGCCGTGATATTTTTGTGCATTCATTATGTCAGGACGTGCTAGTGATTCTGTAGGTAAAAGCTAAGTGGTCAATGATCGTGTAAAGAGGCGAAAATTAGCGGAGGTGGGGTTGAACTCCAATATTTTTATGCATATATCTGATCGCAAATACTTCCTCTCATACAAATTTCAACTTTGTATCTTGAAAAATAAAGAAATTAGAGCAGGTTGAAGTTCCAAAACTTTGATGGCTTATAACTCAACATTTTTTTTGGTGGCGAGAGGCCCTTATAATGCTGAGCGCCCCTATCCACAAAATCTAATCCGAATAGTTTGGCTTTAGATAAGCGCAGTCATACCTGCGTATTATTTAGGCGAGATGTATGGTTGCATTAGTACCTGTTTCTTGGTTAGAGAAACGCACACACATACTTAATATCAGACATCAATATATATATATATAATAATATATATATATATATATATATAGATAGTATATGTATACATATATGTGTATATATACATACACACACAAATATATTTTATGAGTGTGTATGCGTGTTTCTGCTTGTGAGTATATATACAAGCGCGTCTGTGTCTGCCCGCTTAAACGAAACTCGAAGGCCGCCCGCAAGAGCGAAGGGCGCCATGTCAAACAAATCTCTACAACGCTCTCTGACAGGCGCTACCAGCCATGGGCGTGAAGCTGGACGCCGTAATGGAGCAGCAAAGTGTGATAATGGGCGGTTGTGGGCGGCCCGACAAACAACGCGGTGATGGATGGCTGTCATAGGCCTCCGCCCATCATTAGGCCTATGGAGTGCGATCCATCTCTCTCCAACATGCATATTACTCCAACTCTTATGATTATTGATAGGCTGGGGGGGTTTTGGTTGTTGGGGGATGGGATGTTGGAGGGGGGGGGGGGTGGTTATAAGGGGAGGAGGATTCCATTTAGGGGCCAGTAGCATAAGAGGGAAGAGGTCTATTTTCCTATTATTCTGGTGTACATTTTGCTTTCATATATTGTGTCTAAAAGCGTGCATGCCATCGTATGTATTATCTGTCCATACGTTGTTATTATATTATTATTATATATTATTAAGAAGTTGAGCCCTATTCATATGGTACAAGGTCACCACAGGGGCCACTGACTTGAAACTCAATCCTCCAAAGAATATGGTGTTCATTTGAAAGAAGTAAGAGAAGGTAATGGGAAATACAGAAAGAATAGATCAGTCATCAGAAGAGAAAAGAATGAATTAGCAAATTAAGTAAATGGATGAGAATGTTTGTGAATTATTCAAATATACAAGGAGAATTGTTTCGGGTAGAACTACATCTACGAGTATCTGTCTGTCTGTGTACGACGGATTTTCTTTAATGTATTGATGTTCCCTAACGTAAATTGTATACATGGTACTACTCAAGGTTTTTGTTTCTGAACTCAATAATTTTCTGTATGAGATATAAGTCAAACCACGACGACGCCATTACCGCGAAATAGGCTCCCAGATGGTCCTTCTGATCACAAGGATTTGGCCACAATAAAACAGACGGAGGTACTAATTGTTGTCGAAGTCTTAAAGAATATGTTTATCCCCGTCCAACCTATCGATTATCATCATCCTCTGTGATTGTGGAGAGGCCTCCCCGCCTTCCCCAGCCCCCTCCCATCACCCTCACCCTTACCCTCTCCCCTTTCCTTCTCCCGCCCCCGTGTGCAGGATTCTTCAGGGCAATCAAAGACAGACAGACAGACAGACATACGAAAGGCAAGCTGAGTGAGTCGAGGATTTTAAGGGCCATCTCCAATCATGAGAGGTTCCCTTATCTTTTTATATATATATAAAAAAAATAAATGTCCGAGGGGTGCGAATTATGACCAGGTGATTTACTCTGTCAATAATTTTCTCTCTCCGCCGCAGCTTTTATTGTTTGTATTTATCTGATGTACCCAGGTGCGGTGACCCTTTTTTTATTATTACTTTTTTTTATAATAGTCTTACCGATGGTGCAATGATTATCATCATCATCATCTGGATCGTCAACTCCCTCATCGAGTCGGTGTGGAACTTCCTCGCTTATTTTGACGACTGGTCTTGTCAAGGGCGGATAGCCTGTTCCTTGCAGGCAGAGATGAAAGTAAGGATTTGTAGCTTTTGAGAGCCACCAGTATGCCATGATGTGCCATTACAATTAGGGACACTGCTCTGGATCTACTTAGTTACAAGAAAATTCTTGGGAAGCTTTAGAGGCTTAAGAAAATATCTGAAAAACTTTATAGACTCTTTGCCAAGTGTTGTAATGTTAAGCATAGGTCTTGTAATTTCTTGAGGCTCAAAGGGGCATAATTATCAGTCAAGGAACTATCATTGCCTATGATGATGGCATAGAAGAGATCCCAACGTAGCTCTCTATTTATTTGTAATTATTTTTACATAGGTTTCTATATTTTTATGTATTCCTTTTATTCTTAGTAATTTTTTTTTATTTTTTTCAGTTTTTGCTTTTATTTATTTTATTTTATTTTATTTTTATTATTTTATTATTTCGAAGAGGAATAATTTAGTATCTTACTAGCTTTAAGTTGGGAAAGTTTCTTTCTCTCTCTCTTTCTCTCTCTCTCTCTCTCTCTCTCTCTCTCTATCTCTCTCTCTCTCTCTCTTGGGCTGGGGTCGGGTAGGGAGGGAGCTGCGGAAACGTCATACTGAAATGTGCAATCTTAAGAAACATTATTTTACCACATAGAAGTCCGAGAGCTGCTAAAACCGGGTCTGTAGACAAATCGATATTTTATTACCGAAATGTACAGATTTTTTTTTTTTTTTACTCTTTTTGTTTTAACTTTGTAAATCGATATTCTGTTCCCGAAATGTGCATATTTTTCTTTTTCTTTTTGTTTATTTTTGATTTTTGTATTCGTACGTTAATTATCTTTGGCGATCTAATTATCTTTTCAGTGGGAACAGGTACCTTTTGAAATTCGAGTGAATTGACTGAATGTAATAATTAAATTTTCTGATAGATTAAGCCTATCTTAGTAATTATCATTAATTACCCTGTTGATAGTGTTAGTAATCTCCCTGCTAAGACCACCATTGTCATTTGTTTTGAAAGTAATACCATTAATAGTGATAGTAAGATCCTTGATAGTGATACTTCCGTCGTTAAAGGCGATGATATCACTGCTAGGAGTGATACTAACTAACTGGATAGCAGCGGTAAATCAGTGACAGTGATAGCAATGTCGTTAAAAGCGACAGTAACGTCGCCGATCTTCGGATTCCTGTTGTGGAGAGTTGTAATCATTCTTCCTGAGA
This sequence comes from Macrobrachium nipponense, assembly GCF_015104395.2. NCBI lineage: Eukaryota > Metazoa > Arthropoda > Malacostraca > Decapoda > Palaemonidae > Macrobrachium > Macrobrachium nipponense. The sequence continues at coordinate 13,958,549 of NC_061093.1, read as the reverse complement.
GTTTTATTGACTAGGTTAGTAGTGAAGGTAATTTTAGTCATAGTAAAGGTAATTGTGGTAAAGATAATTTTAGCAATGGTAAAAGTAATGGTAGGAAAGGTAATTTTAGTAAGGGTAAGAGTAATTGTAGTTACAGTAAAGGTAATTTTGTGATGGTAAAAGTAATTGTAGTAAAGGTAATTTTAGCAATGGTAAATGTAATTGTAGTATAGGTAATTTCAATAATGGTAAAAGTCATTGTAGTGAAGGTCATTTTAATAATAATTAAAGTAATTATAGGAAAGGTAATTTTGGTAATAATTAAAGTAATTGTAGTAAAGGTGGTCTTAGTAGGGAAAAGTAATTCTAAGAAAGGCAATTTTAGTCATTGTTAAAGTAATTGCAATTATGGTCTTATCGTTTCTTATCATTCCATTTTTTATGTTCATATTTATTGTCATAGTATTGACGAATGCATTAAAGATCAATATTACAGATCATAATCATTTATTGCCATATTGATGAATACGTTAAAAAGCAATAATGCAGATGCTTCATTTTTTTTTAAATGCACCGAAATTCCAGGGTAATTCAAACACAAACGCCGGTTACACCTTACATGACACCTCATCCCACATTTGCTCCGTTCGGTGGCTGTCTCTATCCCCTCCACCGCCTAGCTTTGGAATTCTTCCCCAGCCTTTTTATTCCTCTGGTCTCCGTAAGATATTCTGCCTCTGAAAGGTCGTATCTAACAGCCCAATGGAAGCGATGCCCTTTATATTTGCTTCGAATTCTACAATATTTTTGAGTAAATGGAGCCTTAGAAGCAAAAGGTTTCCCTTCCGTCGGCCTCCACGTTCAAAAATAAACGAATCTCTTTTAAATTAACTCTCCATCTCCTCCTCTAATCGAATCTGCCTAAAACAGCGTTGCCTCCTACACAGCTTCATTTGTTCCCTCCAAGTTTGTTCCTCTCCCCACCTCACCCTCCCCAACCCCCCTCATCAGCCCTCTCCCTCACACCCTCCTCTTCCTCCTCCTCCCTCCGGAATGAGCCTAGGGACTGTTTCTGATTGACAGGTGACGGGGCGACATGCCACGCTGCCTCAATCTCCCGTCAATAATTCAAATTTGACAGCTTCATCTAAATCATGTTAAGCCGTAATGTGAGGTTGCCTGTTCATTTATTATGCAGATGTCTTCCTTGATGCAAATTGTATTTACGTTGGTAGTAAGCACTAATTATGATATATGTATATATAATATTACAGTATATAATTATATATATATATGTATGCTAATATATATATATATATATATATACATATATATATATATATATACTATATATAGTGGTTGTGTGTGTGTGTGTGTATGTATGTATGTATATATTTATTTATATATCTTACTAACACACACACACACACACACACACTCACACACACATATATATATATACAGTGATGTGAGTGTTTAATTTCTGGGATCAGTTCGATTCCCATTTTCAATGGAACAAATTTCAGAAAAGTCTGTTTAGATATATTCAAAAATATATTTGTTACCATACATAACTGCGGCTTTGTATCTCCGCTACTTGTATTAGAATTACTTAAGAAACGCACGTATTGTTGTATAGTTCTCAGTTTTGAAGTTAATGTATTTTGGACCCAGTATACTCGATATCAACTTCATTGTGCTAGGTTTGGAGGTCGATAAAATTGTCTACCTATCTATCTATCTATCTATCTATCTATCTATCTAACTATCTATCTATCTATCTATGTGTTCTGTTGGTGCCCGGTAAAAAGTCACAGGAGAAAAAAGTAACACCAAAGAAAGTCATAATTTTGTCTAGGAAAATGTCATATTTATTGATGGTGGCCGGTAATAAAAGCACACGGAAAAATTCTACATTATTCCTTAGAAAACATTATCTTTATGATATTTACGGTAGTCCCCAACGAGCATGTACTAAACATGGCGCAAATAAAAATAAAAAAATCCCAACGGGTTTGTACTAAACACTCCGCAAAGGTGGATACACACCAGGTTAAACTCTGGGTGTTAATTTCTAGGTAAGATTAATGTGACTTTTTTTTCAGTGACTTTTTCCTGTGACTTTTTTCCTGTGACATTTTTTTTTTACTTTTTTTGTGACGTTTTTTTTCCTGTGACTTTTTTTCTGACACTTTTTTGTTTTTCTTGTGATTTTCTCTGTGACTTTTTTTTTGTGATTTTTTTCCTGTGACTGTTTTTCTGACCTTTTTTTCTGTGACTTTTTTCCCTGTGGCTTTTTTTTTCTGGTGACTTTTTTTCCGGTGATTTTTTACCTGTGACTTTTTTTTTTCTGTGACAATTTTTTTTGTGACTTTTTTCCTGACTTTTTTTCTGTGACTTTTTTTTCTGTGACTTTTTTCCTGTGACTTTTTTTCTGTGACTTTTTTTCCTGTGACTTTTTTTCTTTGACTTTTTTCCTGTGACTTTTTTTCCTGTGACTTTTTTCTCCTTGTGACTTTTTTTTTCTTGAACTTTTTTTGTTTTTACTTTTTTTACCGTGACATTTTTTTTTTCTTTTTACCTGGATTTTTTCTGTTGCATGCGCGTGAGTAATTGCATTGCTATTGACTTATTAACTCATATTTATCTGTCATCTCTCCTTAACCCTTAGTCAGAGCTTTATAGTTTCTCCTAAAGATATGCGTTTCAATATTTCATATTAGATGGACTTCGTAATACAATGTAATACAACATTTCTTCAAAAAGGGAGCCTGTCTTCGCTAAGAGAATCAGCTTGATGTTAAAATTACACTAATGTAGCTCTTTATTTCTCTCTCTCTCTCTCTCTCTCTCTCTCTCTCTCCGTAACCACTCCTTCGTGTTTGTTGAAAAAGCTTAATGTATGTATACATATTGATAATATCTGCATATATATGTTTTGAGGTGATTTTTATATATACATCTATATTTGCTAGAAATGACACATTACTTTGAGCAAGTCTATTCAGTGATTTTCATTTTTATTTCACATAATCGTCTTGATGTTTATATTTCTATTTATATTAATTCATTTGGTATACTTTTAATTATATTAATATACGTTTTTAAATGGTTACAAATTATCATTGAAATGAAAATCGGGTATTTGCACTTCACAAAATTATAATGATTGAAATAACGGACTATTTCTCTCTCTCTCTCTCTCTCTCTCTCTCTCTCTCTCTCTCTCTTCTTCTTCTTCTTCTTCTTCTTCTTCTTCCTCTTCCTCTTGGCGTTCTTTATGTGCTCTCACATCGTGACCTCTCGACCTGGCGTTACGGAGATTGGTTGGCCAGAGGTCGTCAGTCTCCTGAAGATGCCGGCGGAGCCGTCAGCGTCGGCACCAGCTCCTTCAGGAGACGTTTATGGCAACGGCCGAAGAAGGAGGTAAGGTGAGTTTTTTTGAGAGGGAATTTAAAGTGGGTTGTTGCTGTATATTCAAGGAGGAGGAGGAGGAGGTGGTGGCGGTGGTGGTGGAGGTGGAGAGCAAGGAAAGGCAAAAGGAATGAGAAGTTAATTGAAAAGAAGGAAGAGCGTAAGCGGTAGGAAAATAAAGGGAAGAATTAATTGAGGAGGAGGAAGAAGAAGAGGAAGCGGAGACAAGGAGTGAGCAGTTAATGGAAGAGAAGGAAGAACGTAAACGGTTGGAAGACTGATGAGTACGGCGAAGAGAAACAGGAAGAATTGACTTAAATCTTTATTGAGTCAAATAAATTACTGAAATAACAGACATAAAGATGAATTAGAAAAATTCAAGTTCAGATATAGATATATGAAAGCAGTTACTGAAGAAATAAAGGACTTAAGACTGAAAAGGTAGACTGGACTTACGAAAGACGACGAAAAAAAAAAAAAAAAATTCCAGGTAATGAGGTCTATATCAGAAGTTGTATATATAAACATACCAAAAAAAGTCGTCAGAGACACAAATTATAATGACAGTCGAAGATCGGCAACCGTAACGTTAACAGAACGCTACTAGTGCCCCCGTTTTACGGTCACGGAAATGACGTCAGAACATACCGGCAGGATGTGTAATCTTCCTCTCACTTACAGCCTCGCCGGGTCTACCAAACTACAGTGAATTACAGAGGAAGGCTTTCCCTGTAATCGATGGATTTGGCTGCTTCTCTGAAAAGGTAAAGAAATGAAGCTTTAAAGGTAAAGAAATGAAGCTTCAAAGGTAAAGAAATGAAGCTTTCAAGGTCAAGAAATGAAGCTATAAACCAGAAACAAGCTGCACATTCGCCCAGTTAAAGAATCTAGCCGCCATGAGAACTTTCGAGGGATACGTTCACTGATAAACTTACTGCTGAATTGGAGGTTTTTGCCTGTCTGCTATTTAAGGCGTTAAATGATGTAGGGAATAAACAAAGTTGATTACCTGTCTGCCTTCCATTCAGGGGAGAGCTACGGCACTGCAAAGAACAAGAAGACATAAAAAAAAATCGATTTTCGAGGCCGGTCCCAAGGTTTAAGAGAAAAAGTGTAAGTGAACAGTCTTACAGTTGGAGACAGCCTTCGCCCTCCACACTTACTTGCCCCCCACCCCCACACCCCGCTACCACCTTCCCCCTCCCTCCTCCACCCACCTCCCCTTAACCCTTTCCCACTAATGGAGTAACGAAGTCATAAAAACAACGCCGCTATTATCTAGTATCACGCTAGAAATCATTTTAACGCCGGCCGTAACGAAAGTGCATAGCGCCAATTATCGCCCTTAAGAAGAACATTATCGGCCTTTTTGCTACAAATAGCAACTGACTGAGCACGCTGTTCCAGTACGACTGCTCAGTACGAAGAGGGTATAATTATGTCTCTTTCAGACCACCATACCTTCAATCACCGCCCTCATTACCTGTATCTCGACCACGGTGATTACGCTCCTCCTCCCCACCCTCCTCCTCCTCCTCCTCCTCCACCGCCGACAACGACGACGACGACGACGAGACGACGATTAGGAACTACCGCAAAACCCAGCGGTACCAAACCGGGAGGCCGCGCGCGGTTTTTCTCCGCTACCTATGGGCATCGTAAAGCCTCATTCGTACAGCCCCTTAATACCAGACTTAACGCACCCTTAGTTGGAAACTCCCACCTTTTGGGTGAAGCCCACAACTACTCGGCTCATGAATTTATTTCAGTTTTGTCGATGCTATAAAACTATTACCGAGAAGTCACCTGTTTGGTTTGTTGGGCTGCTACATCAGCTGCCACCATATTGTTTCAACCGTGTAATTGTTTATTTTTCTTAGACGACTTAGATCCGACCGCGAGGGAGACCTTTTCGGAGGGAAGGGAGGGGGTCGTATTTTATAACTCTGTTCTACACTGACTTGGCCGTTTTTAGTTGTAAAGATGCTTTTGTCCCTTAAGTGTACATGTATATATTTATATGAATATATATATATATATATATATATATATATATATATATATATATATATATATATATGTGTGTGTGTGTGTGTGTGTATGTGTGTGTGAGCGTGTGTGTATGTGTGTGGTGATATGTATATATATATATATATATATATATATATATATATATATA
>NC_061093.1:13937977-13947977 GCF_015104395.2 Macrobrachium nipponense | reverse complement strand
TTGAAGGTTAAAGTTAGCCATAATCGTGTGTCTGGCAACGATATATGCCAGGCCACCACCGGGCCGTGGTTAAAGTTTCATAGGTCATGACTCATACAACATTTAACCGAGACCACCGAAATGTAGAATTTTCGGTGGCCTTGATTATACGATGTACAGAAAACTTGATTACTTGTTTTAGTAGGCTTGTTCATCTCGAAATTCTGGTTTAGGACTCACTTTTTACAATCCTCTTGGATCTGCTTGGAGGCCTAAGTTAGGCTCGAGGGCTTTCATTGACGAGTTCCGTAAAGTTTCACTAAGTTAGAAAAAAAAAAAAGGATTGTCTTACTCAAAATTAAGAGCCGCTGAAATAGCTTTATTGTTTATTATTTCGATAGATGAAACGTTTTCACATGGCACAAGCAAACAAGGACCATTGACTTGAAATTCAGGCTTCCAAAGAATGTTGGTTTCATCATCTCACCGCAGACCCAACACTGCACCACTAACTGATCATGATGCAGAGCCAGTGATTTTCATCTCCCTGGAGGAAGCGCGAATCTGCGACATCTGAGCGGCACGTCACGACTCTAGCCACCATACCTTGAGAGAAATGAGAAATGGCTTCCTACAAATAAAATAAAATATCCAAATTGCCTCAAAAGTCCAACAAAAGTTTCATAAGTCAGAAAAGTATGTCCCATCTTGATAAACAATATAGAAATACCTTGGACATATGTTGCAAAGTTATTCTTAAATGTCTTTGAAAAGCTCCGAAAGCAGAAAAAAATACTTGTTCTAATCTCAGACGGGAACAGGTTTCAACATTAGTTTACATCATTCGCCTACATAGTTCAAATAGTCACGCGTCATTGTTCATGTGATTTGATATTGAAATTTCAATTGTAATTTTTTTTATCGATAAAATCAAGTTCTGCCGCAGGACATTCAGATTGGTTGCGACTGGATATAAGTCATTTTTATTCAGGGGAACCGAGGAAAAGTCAGGAGAGAATACTCTGTGGCATTCTGATATAAAACACACGAACTGGGAAAATAACTTGGGTAGACATTTTACTTTTAAATTCAGGCTGTCAAGCCAGGCAGCAGTGGGGCACTTTCGGTCATTCAGTGCTTAAGACATTGGAAAGAAGGGGTTAGAGAGGTTGGACAACATACGGTGCACCACGTGAGGAGCACTGACTGGACTGCCTCCCTACTGAGAGAGAAATTTTGAGAAACTTGGAGGATTTTGTATAGGGAAAGAAAGAATATAATTGGACATTTGGACAGTCCTACTAGAATTTAGCATATTCTTAACACATTTTTCTAGTTCTTTCAGTTTGAATGGCCGTTGTGGCACCTCATGCTGAATTTAAACCCTCCTAATAAGTTGCATTTTTTGTCTTATTTCCGTTGTTTTACATAAGAAGTACGTGTTGTCAGTTCTCACAATGTACAAAAAATAGTAAAAAAGACTCATGATATCCTATTCATAGTAAGGATATTTTTTTTGCATGTTTTCGACTCCGTTACTTAGTAAGTAAAAGAAAAATTTTAAGATGTCTATTTGTCTGTCCGCCCTCAGATCTTACAAACTAATGAGGTTAGAGGGCTGCAAATTGGTATGTTGACCATCCACCCTCCAATCGTCAAACATACCGAATTGTAGCCCTCTTGCCTGAGTAGTTTTTATTTCATCTAAGGTTAAAGGTAGCCCCAATCGTGCGTCTGGCAACGCTATAAGACAAACCACCACCGGTCCGAGGCTGAAAGCTTCATGTGCAGTGGCTCATACAGAACACTCGATTGCACCGAAGAAACTGGGCCCATATTTCACTTGTTTGGACTTCAGTCTGATCATTGTTGTCACGCCAGATCCATAAGACTTATGACTTTTTACTTAAACTTATGACTTCAACGAAATTCCTGTATATTCATCTTCCAGTGAACTTTATTAACTAATTCAACAACGCCTTGCAAAATGAACTCCTTATAAAGTGACAATCATTTCTTTCCTTAAGGTCTCCTTCGCATTAAATCAGCTAAATTGATTACGGACATGATTCGGAGATTTACACCATTCTCTTCTTTTGTATGAACTAAGTTTTTGACTCACTAAATTAAAAAACATCTTCAGAATACGGAAGTTTTTCGTGATTTTGATTTCCCAAAAGACAGGAACTCTATACATCTTTTTAAGGTGTTGCAAATTTACTTCGTTGCGTTTCTGCCATTTCCAAAGTTTTATTTCTATAGTCCTTTGGTATATTCGCTAGTGTCGTGGTATGTCTCTCAGATATCGCGGGTTTGCGCCTTCCCATGACGATGAAAAAGTGCTGGCTCTGTATTATGATCAGTTACTGATATAGTGTAGGATCTGCAGTGTGAGGTTGAAACCAACATTCTTTGGAAGCTTGAATTTCAAGTCAGTGTCCCTTTTTGTGTGCTTGTTCCATGTGGGTAGGTTTCATCTACTGAAATAATAATAATAATAATAATAATAATAATAATAATAATAATAATAATAATAATAATAATAATAATAATGTCACACGACAACGAATTACACGAAGACGAACTGAGAGACGATGCCACAGAAGACGACAGGGAGGATGAGGTATCAAACAACGACACACGAAGAAACACCGACGAAGTAACAGAGAGGACGGAAGGGGTAGAAAAGATTAGACAATGGATGGAGCCAGATACAGAGAGAACAAAGATCCCCTCCATGAAAGCCTACAACACCAAGAAATTAAGGGAGAAAACAAGTGAGGTCAATGAAATAATGGGCATAATACACACCACCAGTATCACAGAAACAAATAACTTGACATATGCAGGAGCAAGATTAGTAGCAGAACTGATGGGGATTCGAACAACCCAACCAACACCACAGCAACAACCAACCCAACAGAAACCAAAACAGCACCTCCTTGGAAAAGGCGCCGGTAAAAGCAAATCATGGTGATGAGATCTGACTTGAGTAAACTGAAAGAGATGGCAGAAAAAAGGCTAAGAAGCAAGAAAACAAGGGATGGAAGGGGAAACTGAACAGAGAATACAAAGTACAAGAGAGGGGACTAAACAACACAACAGAAGATGTAAAACAGAGGCTTAAGGCCAAAGCACATAAGATCCAACGGTACATGAACAGGAATAAGGGATACCAACAGAACAAACTATTCGGAACCAACCAGAAAAGACTATACAGCCAACTAAGAGGGGAAGACAACGGCCAAGAAATTCCTGAAGCCGAACCAAGTAAGAGACTGGGAAAACATATGGAGCAATCCGGTATCACACAACAAACATGCAACATGGCTCCAGGAAGTCAAGGAAGAAGAAACAGGGAGAATAAAACAAAGATTCACAGAGATCACGACGGACACAGTCAGACACCAACTAAAGAAAATGCCAAACTGGAAAGCCCCAGGTCCCGATGAAGTCCAGATGGATACTGGCTCAAAAACGTCAAGGCCCTACACCCCACGAATAGCCAGAAACAACTCCAGCATTGTATCTCAAATCACCAAGCACCCAAATGGATGACCACAGGAAGAACATCCTTAGTACAAAAAGACAAGAGTAAGGGAAATATAGCCAGTAACTACAGGCCTATCACCTGCCTACCAATAATGTGGAAGTTACTAACAGGTATCATCAGTGAAAGGCTATACAACTACCTAGAGGAGACAAACACCATCCCCCACCAACAGAAAGGCTGCAGAAGGAAGTGTAGGGGCACAAAAGACCAGCTCCTGATAGACAAAATGGTAATGAAGAACAGTAGGAGAAGGAAAAACCAACCTAAGCATGGCATGGATAGACTATAAGAAAGCCTTCGACATGATACCACACACATGGCTAATAGAATGCCATAAAATATATGGGGCAGAGGAAAACACCATCAGCTTCCTCAAAAATACAATGTGCAACTGGAATACAATACTTACAAGCTCTGGAATAAGACTAGCAGAGGTTAATATTAGGAGAGGGATCTTCCAGGGCGACTCACTGTCCCCACTACTCTTCGTAGTAGCCATGATTCCCATGACAAAAGTACTACAGAAGATGGATGCCGGGTACCAACTCAAGAAAAGAGGCAACAGAATCAACCATCTGATGTTCATGACCGACATCAAGCTGTATGGTAAGAGCATCAAGGAAATAGATACCTTAATCCAGACTGTAAGGATTGTATCTGGGGACATCAGGATGGAGTTTGGAATAGAAAAAATGCGCCTTGTAGTCAATATACAAAAAGGCAAAAGTAACGAGAACTGAAGGGATAAAGCTACCAGATGGGAGCAACATCAAACACATAGATGGGACAGGATACAAATACCTGGGAATAATGGAAGGAGGGGATATAAAACACCAAGAGATGAAGGACACGATCAGGAAAGAATATATGCGGAGACTCAAGGCGATACTCAAGTCAAAACTCAACGCCGGAAATATGATAAAAGCCATAAAAACATGGGCAGTGCCAGTAATCAGATACAGCGCAGGAATAGTGGAATGGACGAAGGCAGAACTCCGCAGCATAGATCAGAAAACCAGGAAACATATGACAATACACAAAGCACTACACCCAAGAGCAAATACGGACAGACTATACATAACACGAAAGGAAGGAGGGAGAGGTACTACTAAGTATAGAGGACTGCGTCAACATCGAGAACAGAGCACTGGGGCAATATCTGAAAACCAGTGAAGACGAGTGGCTAAAGAGTGCATGGGAAGAAGGACTAATAAAAGTAGACGAAGACCCAGAAATATACAGAGACAGGAGAAAGACAGACAGAACAGAGGACTGGCACAACAAACCAATGCACGGACAATACATGAGACAGACTAAAGAACTAGCCAGCGATGACAATTGGCAATGGCTACAGAGGGGAGAGCTAAAGAAGGAAACTGAAGGAATGATAACAGCGGCACAAGATCAGGCCCTAAGAACCAGATATGTTCAAAGAACGATAGACGGAAATAACATCTCTCCCATATGTAGGAAGTGCAATACGAAAAATGAAACCATAAACCACATAGCAAGTGAATGCCCGGCACTTGCACAGAACCAGTACAGAAAGAGGCATGATTCAGTGGTAAAAGCCCTCCACTGGAGCCTGTGCAAGAAACATCAGCTACCTTGCAGTAATAAGTGGTACGAGCACCAACCTGAAGGAGTGATAGAAACGATCAGGCAAAGATCCTCTGGGACTATGGTATCAGAACAGATAGGGTGATACGTGCAAACAGACCAGACGTGACGTTGATTGACAAAGTCAAGAAGAAAGTATCACTCATTGATGTCGCAATACCATGGACACCAGAGTTGAAGAGAAAGAGAGGGAAAAAATGGATAAGTATCAAGATCTGAAAATAGAAATAAGAAGGATATGGGATATGCCAGTGGAAATCGTACCCATAATCATAGGAGCACTAGGCACGATCCAAGATCCCTGAAAAGGAATCTAGAAAAACTAGAGGCTGAAGTAGCTCCAGGACTCATGCAGAAGAGTGTGATCCTAGAAACGGCACACATAGTAAGAAAAGTGATGGACTCCTAAGGAGGCAGGATGCAACCCGGAACCCCACACTATAAATACCACCCAGTCGAATTGGATGACTGTGATAGAGCAAAAAAAAAAAAAAAAATAATTAAAAAAAAAAAAATAAAAAAAAAATAATAATAATAATAATAATAATAATAATAATAATAATAATAATAATAATAATAATAATAATGGGTAGAAATCTCAATTACGTGGTCACAAGTAATGTTCTTTAATATCCATCAGGCATATTATTGTGGACGTTAAATAATAATAATAATAATAATAATAAAATAATAATAATAATAATAATAATAATAATAATAATAATAATGTGTGGCGCCGTGGAGGAGTTGGTTAGGTCTTCAATAGACTTAAGTCAAGTTAAGCAACATTGGGGCTGGTCAGTCGTTGGATGGGTGACGCTCTCCTCGGCGTTGATTCCTTGGGAAAGGATCTTTACCATAATTTCCTCAGTCTACTCAGCTGTAAATGAGTACCTATCCCTGATGGGGTAGGGTCCAGCTATGGTTAAATAGCAAAACTCAGCAATGATGGAAAGAAATGAAGGAATAAACGACAACGACGTAAATGGAACCTCTGGCAACAGAGGAGCTTCGTCGGCAACCAGGTATTCAACCCAATTGAAGGGGAAGACGGTCAGGTACTTGGAGGTCGTCATCCAGCAACTGATCACCACAACGAAAGTAATCAACAGCCTGAGATTGGAGCTACAGAGGCAAAAAGGAAGAAATGGACAAGAGAAGAAAATAAGGAAATATGGAGATGCTACATCAGAAGCAAACCCGACGGAGGAGAGGATATAGAAGAAGATTGATCAACATCTGGAATGAGAGGAATAACACCCCCCAAACAGAGCAGAGGCTGGCAGACCAAGTAAGGAACATAAAGAAAAAGAACTGGCTCTCCCCAACAGAAAGAGAAGAACTGGAAAGGGAAATGTCACACGACAACGAATTACACGAAGACGAACTGAGAGACGATGCCACAGAAGACGACAGGGAGGATGAAGTATCAAACAACGACACACGAAGAAACACCGACGAAGCAACAGAGAGGACGGAATGGGTAGAAAAGATTAGACATGGATGGAGCCAGATACAGAGAGAACAAAGATCCCCTCCATGAAAGCCTACAACACCAAGAAATTAAGGGAGAAAACAAGTGAGGTCAATGAAATAATGGGCCTAATACACACCACCAGTATCACAGAAACAAATAACTTGACATATGCAGGAGCAAGATTAGTAGCAGAACTGATGGGGATTCGAACACCAACACCACCACCGTCACAACCAACCCAACAGAAACCAAAACAAGCAACCTCCTTGGAAAAGGCGCCTGGAAAAGCAAATCATGGTGATGAGATCTGACTTGAGTAAACTGAAAGAGATGGCAGAAAAAAGGCTAAGAAGCAAGAAACAAGGGAGGAACTCAACGAGAAATACAAAGTACAAGAAGAGGGGACTAAACAACACAATAGAAGAATGTAAAACAGAGGCTTAAGGCCAAAGCACACAAGATCCAACGGTACATGAACAGGAATAAGGGATACCAACAGAACAACTATTCGGAACCAACCAGAAAAGACTATACAGCCAACTAAGAGGGAAGACAACCACCCAGAAATTCCTGAAGCCGAACCAAGTAAGAGACTCTGGGACAAAACATATAGAGCAATCCGGTATTCACACAACAAACATGCAACATGGCTCCAGGAAGTCAAGGAAGAAGAAACAGGGAGAATAAAACAAAGATTCACAGACATCACGACAGACACAGTCAGACACCAACTAAAGAAAATGCCAAACTGGAAAGCCCCAGGTCCCGATGAAGTCCATGGATACTGGCTTAAAAACTTCAAGGCCCTACACCCACGAATAGCAGAACAACTCCAGCATTGTATCTCAAATCACCAAGCACCCAAATGGATGACCACAGGAAGAACATCCTTAGTACAAAAAGACAAGAGTAAGGGAAATATAGCCAGTAACTACAGGCCTATCACCTGCCTACCAATAATGTGGAAGTTACTAACAGGTATCATCAGTGAAAGGCTATAAACAACTACCTAGAGGAGACAAACACCATCCCCTATCACAGAAAGGCTGCAGAAGGAAGTGTAGGGGCACAAAAAGACCAGCTCCTGATAGACAAAATGGTAATGAAGAACAGTAGGAGAAGGAAAACCAACCTAAGCATGGCATGGATAGACTATAAGAAAGCCTTCGACATGATACCACACACATGGCTAATAGAATGCCTGAAAATATATGGGGCAGAGGAAAATACCATCAGCTTCCTCAAAAATAACAATGCGCAACTGGAATACAATACTTACAAGCTCTGGAATAAGACTAGCAGAGGTTAATATCAGGAGAGGGATCTTCCAGGGCGTCTCACTGTCCCCACTACTCTTCGTAGTAGCCATGATTCCCATGACAAAAGTACTACAGAAGATGGATGCCGGGTACCAACTCAAGAAAAGAGGCAATAAAATCAACCATCTGATGTTCATGGACGACATCAAGCTGTATGGTAAGAGCATCAAGGAAATAGATACCCTAATCCGGACCTGTAAGGATTGTATCTGGGGACATCAGAATGGAGTTTTGGAATAGAAAAATGCGCCTTAGTCAACATACAAAAAGGCAAAGTAACGAGAACTGAAGGGATAAAGCTACCAGATGGAGCAACATCAAACACATAGATGGGACAGGATACAAATACCTGGGAATAATGGAAGGAGGGGATATAAAACACCAAGAGATGAAGGACACGATCAGGAAAGAATATATGCGGAGACTCAAGGCGATACTCAAGTCAAAACTCAACGCCGGAAATATGATAAAAGCCATAAAAACATGGGCAGTGCCAGTAATCAGATACAGCGCAGGAATAGTGGAATGGACGAAGGCAGAACTCCGCAGCATAGATCAGAAAACCAGGAAACATATGACAATACACAAAGCACTACACCAAGAGCAAATACAGGACAGACTATACATAACACGAAAGGAAGGAGGGAGAGACTACTAAGTATAGAGGACTGCGTCAACATCGAGAACAGAGCACTGGGGCAATATCTGAAAACCAGTGAAGACGAGTGGCTAAAGAGTGCATGGGAAGAAGGACTAATAAAAGTAGACGAAGACCCAGAAATATACAAAGACAGGAGAAAGACAGAAAGAACAGAGGACTGGCACAACAAACCAATGCACTGGACAATACATGAGACAGACTAAAGAACTAGCCAGCGATGACAATTGGCAATGGCTTACAGAGGGGAGAGCTAAAGAAGGAAACTGAAGGAATGATAACAGCGGCACAAGATCAGGCCCTAAGAACCAGATATGTTCAAAGTACGATAGACGGAAATAACATCTCTCCCATATGTAGGAAGTGCAATACGAAAAATGAAACCATAAACCACATAGCAAGTGAATGCCCGGCACTTGCACAGAACCAGTACAAAAAGAGGCATGATTCAGTGGCAAAAAGCCTCCACCTGGAGCCTGTGCAAAGAAACATCAGCTACCTGCAGTAATAAGTGGTACGAGCACCAACCTGAGGGAGTGATAGAAACGATCAGGCAAAGATCCTCTGGGACTATGGTATCAGAACGGATAGGGTGATACGTGCAAACAGACCAGACGTGACGTTGATTGACAAAGTCAAGAAGAAAGTATCACTCATTGATGTCGCAATACCATGGGACACCAGAGTTGAAGAGAAAGAGAGGGAAAAAATGGATAAGTATCAAGATCTGAAAATAGAAATAAGAAGGATATGGGATATGCCAGTGGAAATCGTACCCATAATCATAGGAGCACTAGGCACGATCCCAAGATCCCTGAAAAGGAATCTAGAAAAACTAGAGGCTGAAGTAGCTCCAGGTCTCATGCAGAAGAGTGTGATCCTAGAAACGGCACACATAGTAAGAAAAGTGATGGACTCCTAAGGAGGCAGGATGCAACCCGGAACCCCACACTATAAATACCACCCAGTCGAATTGGAGGACTGTGATAGAGCAAAAAAAAAAAAAAAAAAAAAAAAAAATAATAATAAAGATAATAAATATAACTACAGACTAAAGAACTAGCCAGCGATGACACGTGGCAATGGCTGCTGAGGGGAGAGCTCAAGAAGGAAACTGAAGGAATGATAACAGCGGCACAAGATCAGGCCCTAAGAACCGGATATGTCCAAAGAACGATAGATGGAAATAACATCTCTCCCATATGTAGGAAGTGAAATACGAAAAATGAAACCATAAACCACATAGCAAGCGAATGTCCGGCACTTACACAGAACCAGTACAAAAAGATGCATGATTCAGTAGCAAAAGCCCTCCGCTGGAACCTGTGCAAGAAACACCAGCTACTTTGCAGTAATAAGTGGTACGAACACCAACCTGAAGGAGTGATAGAAAA
>NC_061093.1:13917977-13930477 GCF_015104395.2 Macrobrachium nipponense | reverse complement strand
ATGTATTTATATACTATATACATATATATATACATATGTTTATATATATATATATATATATATATATATATATAGTATATATATATTATATATATAGAGTGTGTGTGTGTGTGTGTGTGGGTGGGTGTGTGAGTAGATAAGTCGGAAATTAGAAAGATTAACACTGTAAACACAATCTTTTACAGTAAAGATGACAGTAAAAGTTCGTGACTGATTTTGAGAAAAAAAAAAAAAAATTATTTAAACCATCCATTCATTACCTGAAGCTTGACACGATGCAGTAGGTGTAACCACCCATATAAAAAAAAAAAAAAAAAAAAAAAAAAAAAAAAAAAAAAAAAACCAAAAAAAAAAAAAAAAAAAAAAAAAAACTAATGCGAATATTTGCATAAATCAAATGCCGATGTATGAGAGAGATACCAGACCGCCCCAAAAAGTAAAAAAATAAGAAAGATGGAGCTGAAACACCTACGTGGCAACTCGCCCCCGTCCTAGTGGCTCGTCATTAAATCATGGTCGGGTCTGATACAGTCATAACTACACGACGGCGCAGTACCCCACCTGACAAAGGGCCTCTCCAGGTCTTGACGGACCCTTAACTCACGGGGCACCCACTGCCTAGCTAAACCTATCCCTTTCCTTTGGTCTTATTCACTCTAAAAAACCCCTATTACCCATTCCCTTGAGATATTTTCCAGCTCTCTACTCTTCTCTCTCATCGCCTCTCTCTCTCTCTCTCTTCTTCTCTCTCTCTCTCTCGGGCTTCTCGTCCAACTTTTCGGTTTTGAGTGTTTTTATTTTTATTTTTGTTTCATTGGTTTATCCAATATGATGTTGTTACCTAGAATTTTGTGGGTGTGAATTAATAAATATTGGTTTTGCAGCCTCCACACTCGCAATAACACATAAAATTTAAATTGTTTAGTTTATCTTATATATTATACAATATATATATAATATTATATATTCAAAATTATTATATATTATTATATTATATACATATATATATATAATTAAATCAATATACTATATATTGATATATATATAAATAAATATATATATATAATAATTATATATCATTATAAATTATTATATACTATATTATATGTTAATATCTAATCTGTACTTTCTCTGCTTACTATATAATATCTATATATGTATCTTACTATATAGCTCTATAATATATATATATGTATATATAATATATATATATATAATGTAATATATATAATATAGATATTCTATTATAATATATCTATAAATTATATCGCAAAGAGCTATGGACAGGCGCGTTATCGTGCTGAAGTCACAGGATATGCCCTTCCAAAGAAACGTACCGAGTGTTAAACTACGTTTAGTGTAATTAACAATCTTCGGGAGGCACAAAGATGTGTTAAATTCCCACCACGAAAGTAACTTGGCAATCCAGTTGTTTTCTTTTGCCATCTCCCTCTGTGGCTTCAATCTGATAGACAAATCATGTGCATTTTTGTTGTGTTTTTTCATTATTGGTATGTATGTATGTATGTATGTATGTATGTATGGTATGATGTATTTAGTATGTATATATCTATATATATATATCACTATGTATATAATATATATATATCTATAATATAATAACTATATATATGGTGGTGTGTGTGTGTGGGTTGTCCTAATTATATATATATGATTATATATATATAATTATTATATATTATAATTTATATTATATATATATATCTATTATATTATGTTTGTGGTGTTGGTGTGTGGTCTCTATCATATCTTATTCTAATATCTATATATCTTATATCTCTCTATCTATATATCGTGCATATCTATCTATATATCTAGACCATTAGTAATATCTAATATATGTACTATATATATAATTATATAATCTCTATCTCTCATATATCTCTATCATAATAGTATCTTATTCTGTTACTCTATTATATATATATATAATTTTGTAATATATACTGTAGTGTATATTATATATCAAACTTCGTAAACATCAGAATGCATACGTTATCGTAAGAGCCATGCTTTCGAATGTGGCTGCCAAGAACACTTACTGTCAACCAAGGAGTTGCTTTTGATATCACCTTCGTGCAATTTTGTTCTTTTCAACATAGGTTAGAGTTTCATTTGGGTGTCTGTTTTTTATGAGTTATTCATACAGTAATAACTTTTACTGTTTTTGGTTGTAAGTTAACCACTAATTCGGCAATAGCTTAGACATCAATTAGAGCAAGTGACATTTTATAATTTCTATAATGCAACGAGATTATATAATTCAACGATATTTTTATTACTTCCTGCCATTAAATATGATTTATTCCAACGGTTAAACAGACAACAAATAATTATTTACTTGGAACAATTAAGAGCTTCTTCTGGGACCGAAAGTTGGAAATTTTTTGCCCCATTTAGATGCCCCACTTAACCCTGAAACCGAAGGTCACCCATGGCGATAGCAGGAGGCTCAGGAGAAGGTATTTTTGCCCCTTATGCATTAGCCGGCTGGACTCAAAGTCTCCCCTCATGGAATAACCTCTGGAAATAGGTGTCTGAAATTAATGATTGCTGGTTTGGCTTCTAATTCCTGAGATTCATTGAAGACAGGATTCCTTGAAGACAGGATTCCTTGAAGACAGAATTCCTTGAAGACAGGATTCCTTGAAGACAGAATGCCTTGAAGACAAGATTCCTTGAAGAAAGGATTCCTTGAAGACAGGATTCCTTGAAGAAAAGACTCATTAAAGACAGGATTCCTTGAAGACAGAATTCCTTGAAGACAAGATTAATTGAAGACAGGATTTCTTGAAGAAAGGATTCCTTGAAGACAAGATTCCTAAAGTCAGGATTTCTTGAAGACAATATTCCTTAAAGAAAAGACTCATTAAAGACAGGATTCCTCATAGACAATATTCCTTGAAGACTGGATTCCTTATAAATATTCCTTGAAGACAGGATTCCTTGAAGACAAGCTTCGTTGAACACAGGTTTCCTTAAATACAAGATTCCTTGAAGACAAGATTCCTTGAAGACAAGATTTCTTGAAGACAGGATTCCTTGATGAAAGGATTCCTAGAAGACAGGAGTAACTGAAGAGAAGATTCCTTGAAGACAGGATTCCTTGAAGACAAAATTCCTTGAAGACAATATTCCATGAAGACATGATTCCTTGAACACACTATTCCCCGACGACAACATTCCTTGAAGACAAGATTCCTTGACGAAAAGATTCCTTGACGACAAGATTCCTTGAAGACAAGGTTCCTTGGCGACAAGATTCCTTAAACACAAGATTCCTTGAAGACAAGATTCTTTGTATACAAGATTCCTTGAAGACAGGTTACTGAATGACTCGAGTGTCTTGGAAGAATCGCTGGGTTGTGTGACTTTTTTTTAGTTTTTTTCATTATTAGAAGAATCAAATTCTCTTTTTTATTAAGGGGCCTCCTGGTTCTCCCTGGGGAAACACTAGGAGAGGGATCCCCTGATTAGGCTGGGGAACCCCAAAACTCCCTCCGCGGCGAGAATAATCCTCAACGATTTGGAAAATTTCTTGATTATATAATATATAAGTATCTTATATATAATATATTAATATCGATATATATATATATATATCTATATATATATGTTATATATATATAAGTCCAATCCATCCCACATTTCCTCCGTGATTCGTATACCATATATCGAGCTACAATTTGTCCCTTTTAATATCTAATTCGCTCTACCTTCCCCCCCTGTGAAATTAATATTTTTCTTTTCATATATGCTTAAACCGAAGGGGAATTTTTTTCTCGATAATAATTGGACTTTGCCCTGGACCGGCCCGCGGAACCCACATTGGGATCCTTTCAAATCCAGGAACACGTCAGTGAAGCTTTGTACCTACTACCCACCACCGCAAGGGAGGGCGGTGGTGTTTCCTGGAGTTTGAAAAGGCTCCCATGGGCGGTTCGCGCCCGGCCCTCCAGGCAAGTCTATTATCGGAGGAAGAAAAAAATTCCCCGTTCCGGTTAAGCATATATGCAAAATATATTAATTCCGAGGTAGAGCGAATTAGATATTAAAGGACATTGTCAGCGTCTATATATATATATTATAGATATAATATATATATATATATATGATATAATATCTATATAACTTACATATATATTAAATTTAAAGCTACAAAGTGTCCTTTAATATTTAATATTTTCATTTATGTTAAAAGAAGGGGAATTTTTTAGTTCATAAGAAATTCGTCGGATTATGGGCGCGAACCATGAAGGGAGTACGTACAATGAAGCGCTTTAACCAAGAGGCTATTACGAGTGGTATAAATTAACGCCGTCTCTCACCTACAAATCCCTGTCGGGCTCAGGTATTCGTTGTTTTAGAGTCGGCATCAACCCACCTCTAGCTTGATATTTTTGTAGTGTTTTTGTCACACGTAGCAATGTTATGAGTCTTATCACATTAAGCTACTAATATCCTTTAATATCCAATTCGCTCTACCTTCGGGATTAATATAATTTCATATAGTCAAACCGATGGGGAGATTTTTTAGATGTAAGGGCTCATATATATATATATATATATATATATATTATATATATATATATATATATATATATATGTATATATATATATATATATATATATATATATATATATATATATATATATATATATATATATATATATATATATATATATATATATTGTCGTACAGCTGGAGGAAGGTATGAATGAAAGGAGTTGACCTAGCGCTTTCGTGTATTTCTCACACTTTTATATATATATATATATATATTATATATATATATATATATATATATATATATATATATATATATATATATATATATATATATATATATATATATGTGTGTGTGTGTGTGTGTGTGGTGTGTGTGTGTGTGTGTGTGTGCGTGGTTATGTTATGTGCATTCCATACTGCCTTCAATGTTTACTACAAATACAGTTATAATGCCATATAATCTACAATGCTAGTTATTAACAGGTCGTTATTGGTGTTTTAAGTTTATTGAGATATAATAGATTATATCCAAGTTATTCCCATTCAGTCTTATCTTGAATTTGCTCAGAAAGACGCATTTGTATATTATAAATTGTCCAAATTGATGGTCTTTACGTCTCCTTAGCTCAGAACTGGAATGACATCCTGTTTGAAGTACTTAAACCATCTATTTATTTCAAATTAGGTTTTTTTTCGTACAAATCTTAATAGCATTGCGGACAGGATTAAGGACCAAGTAGGCTTGGTTATGAGCTAAAAGCCTAAAGTTAATATAGTCATTTTGGTAGGATGCACGTCGTCTCATCTGAATTGTCCTCTAACGATTGCAGAAACCGGTAAGGAACGATTGTAAGGAAGTTCCCTATTAAGGTTATTTGCCTGGAAACTTAATTTTTTTATTTCTTTTCCATTGGAAGACATATATAGTTACTACAAATGTAAGAGAGTATCCTTTTTATTTAATCTTGTCAGTCATTTGACGCTAGGTGTATAGAATAACCATTCTCTCTCTCTCGTAGTAGCCATCTTGCTTGGTGAGACGTACCCGCGTGAAGTCACAATAATCAACAGATATCACAAGTTTAACATACGACTAGAATTTGAGAAATATCTAGAAGTGTTCGTGAACTATCGGTGATAAGATTAGTGTGAAAATAGTAGGATAAAGCGTCTTCTAAGTTAGTTTATCAAGTGTAATACTATAAATCAGAACAAGATGGCAGTAAGTTCCAACTGCGGGAAAAAGGTGCGTAATTTGGCGTGTTTAGCAGATTCGCAATACGATGAGGTAGCAGGAAGGGAACTGGCATTTCTCATCTATGAAATCAGCAACAGTCCTAACCAAAAAGATACACGCATTCATAGATATATTAGAAGGATATAATCCTTCAAACTGACAATCTAATGAAAACATCTTGAAAATAATTGAAGAAGTTCCAAATAAAATCCAAGTGGTCAAGAGACTCATAAGGAAATATACATAAACCAACATATTCCGACAAAGAAAATGAATAAGGTGAATCTTGTGAATATACTAATTGATGCATTAGGAAAAAGAATGCCAAAAGCATGCAAACTGTGTAAGGTTTGGTATAGCATAGTCAATCCACAAAACCTAATCAGAAAATGTGCTGCATGCAACATTACGACCCATCCACAGTGTGCTGAGGTAATACAAGATTTGAGAAAGATACAAGAATTTTTTGTTCAACATGTCTATCATGGATAGACAATGTTATTAAATCAAGATTGAATGTACAAATAGTTGAGGATGAAGAAGAAGGGAAGAAGGAAGGAAGAAGAAGAAGAAAAAGAAGAAGAGGAAAACGGAAGAGAAGTAAACAAAAATGAAATGACAGAAAAAAATAAGGAAAACAAAGAACAAGATAAAAGTATGGATGCAGAGATACTCATTGATACTACATATGAGGCAATAAAGCAGCATACCTACGAAGAAATAATTACGATATGACAACAGAAACAAAAGCAAATCCGAAGAGGCTCTACCCAGATCTATACAATGACGGGAAAAGAGGAAAAAATAGACAAGAAAGACAAAATCTGCAACCTTTTGAAAAGAGGAATTGCAGATTTGGAGAAAGATGTTACTACAAACATCCTAAGATATGTCAAAACTATGAAATATATGGTAAATGTGCATACTTAGATGGATATGGGGATGATTGCAGAGATCTGCATCCAAAAATATGTAAAAACCTAAAAGAAGGAAAAGGATGTAAGTTCGACAAAAAATGCAAATATATGCACCCTGTAGCCATGAATCATAATCAAATAAATAACCAACCAAGTAATAAAATCCAAAATAAGAAAGAAACAAATAAAGAGAGAAATCAAGAATATCAGGTAAAAGAGAAAAGCAAACCACCAATGAGATATGCAGAGGTGTCAGCAAAAAATTTCAAAGCATCAGCTCCGAAATTCTACTCAAGAGATAATAACTGTTTATATTTATTTATGCAGAGTATTGCGAGAAACGGAGAAAATTGCAGATTCAGACACAAAATTAATAATTATGATGAAGGAAGATCAAATATTATGGAAAAGTTGGATTTTTAATGTCAGAATTTCTGGAAATGAAAAAAGAACAACATAACCAGAAAACAGGAAAGAGACATGGGAAAATCCTTATTACTATCAGTATTAAAATGAAGGAGAAAAACACGCAAACCATCATAGTGATGAATGCGCAGGGTTTAGTTACGAGTAACTCAAAAAGAAAAAATAGAGTACTTAGAAGAAACTAACCCAAAATGAAATAAAAGAAAATAGATATAATGAATATAATGAAACCTGGTATTCCCAAGAGACTGGGAATGATGATCAAATAAAAGGGTTCCAAACTTATAGATCAGATAGAAAAAAATAGGAATCAAGGGGGAACCGCAATATATGGGAAAGACAAAAAACAAGGAAAAATATATGAGAAAATATATAGTAACTCAGAATGTGAACTAATAGCGGTAGAATTTGAATCTGAAAAATTGATTGAACATAGTAATATAATAGACCTCCTAATACATAAAGAGTTTGACTTAATAATTGAAAAATTGGATGATATATGTAGAAATCACAAGGACTGGACTATTCTCCTATCTGGTGACTTCAACTTTCCTTTCGTAGAATGGAAAGAACGAATAGGAGATTGTGGCTGTACTTATACATATAAAAAAGAGAGTAATAGTAGTGCAGAAGATAAGAGGCAATTTGAAAAGCTATTAGATATGCTACTAGAATACAACATTCAACAAATAAATCACCTGCCAACAAGAAAGGAAAATACTTTAGACCTAGTATTTGTGAACGAGATGCAATTAATTTGTAAGGAAAAATAATAGTTTATAATGCGAGTATTTCAGACCATAATGTCAATAGCAAATTAACGCAGTTCATTCCAAAGCAACGTGAAAATAGAGATAAGCAAGAAATGAAAAAGTGGAAGGATATGGAAAATACAACTTCTACAGTAAAAATATAAAATGGTCAGAAATTAATGAAGAATTAAACAAAGATTGGGAAATAACATTTTCGTAAGTGATGGACATAAGGGTAAATACGGAGATATATATAAAATATTGGAGATAATAGTGGAAAAATATATACCGAAGAAGAAAAGTAAACATCATTCATGCATACCAAGAGACAGAAGGATCTTGTTCCAGAAAATCAGAAAGTGGAAAAAAGGTCTTGCAAAAGAAAAAAATTGCATGGAAAAGTTATAGAACTAAAAAGTAAGATAAAAGAAAAAAATGCATGGAAAGTTATAGAAACTACTAAAAAAGTAAGATAGAAAAATGCAGAACAAAAGATTATTACACAATCAAAAGAAAATGAAAAACGGGACTTGGAAGAAAAAACCCTATTAAATATCAGCAAAAACCCCAAACTATTATACTCATATGCGAAGAAGATGAATAAAGAAGAATAGAAATAGGCCCTCTGAGAATTGAAGGGAGATTAACGAATGAAAAAAAAGGAAATTTGCAAACATACTGGCAGAACGATATAAGAGAGAATTCACCCCTAGAATAGATAATGAAGATAATGATATAGAAGTAAGGGATGAAAATAGTGAATATTTAGCTGACATAGATATTAATGAAGCTGATATTGTGCAGGCTATTAATGAAATTAAAAATGGAGCTGCTGCAGGGCCTGATGGAAATTCCTGCTATTTTGTTAAAGAAAGTAGTTCATTCTATCGCAAAGCCACTTGCAATATTATTAAGACAAAGTGTAGATACAGGCAAGTAATATAGATGAGCACAAATTAGCATACTATTACCCCTACTTTCAAAAGTGGATCAAGACTAGAGGCAAGTAATTATAGCCTGTGAGTCTAACATCACATATTATGAAAGTGTATGAAAGGGTAATGAAGAAAAATATTATGAAACATTTAATAAAAAAAATAATTTGTTTTAATAAAGGACAACATGGTTTCGTACCCGGAAAAGTACACAAAACCCAACTGTTAGTCCACCGTGAAAACATATTCAAAAATATGAAAAGCGGAAAATGAAACAGATGTGGTTTATTTAGACTTTGCAAAAGCTTTTGATAAAGTAGACCATAATATATTAGCGAAGAAAATTAGAAAACACAATATCGTGGATAAAGTAGGAAGATGGTTAAAAGAATTTTACACAACAGAAAACAGATAGTTATTGCAAACGACGAGAAATCGGATGAAGCCAAGGTAATATCCGGTGTGCCGCAAGGTACGGTGTAGCTGCAATACTGTTTGTTATTATGATTGAAGACATAGACAATAATGTTAAGGATTCGTAGTGAGTAGTTTCGCAGATGACACAAGAATAAGTAGAGAAATTACTTGTGATGAAGATAGGAACGCTCTACAAAGAGACCTTAACAAAATATATGATTGGGCAGAGGTAAAATAGGATGGTATTTAACTCTGATAAATTTGAATCAATAAATTATGGAGACAGAGAAAGAAAGCTATATGCATATAAGGGACCTAATAATGAGACCTCACAAATAAGGAAGCAGTTAAAGACCTTGGTGTGATGATGAATAGGAACATGTTATGCAATGATCAAATAGCAACTCTGTTGGCAAAATGTAAAGCAAAAATGGAATGTTGTTACGGCACTTCAAAACAAGAAAAGCTGAACACATGATTATGCTTTATAAAACATATGTTCGTAGTCCACTTGAATATTGCAATATGATATGGTACCCACACTATCAAAAGGATATTGCACAAATAGAGAGTGTACAAAGGTCCTTTACAGCTAGAATAGAAGAAGTTAAGGACCTAAGACTACTGGGAAAGACTACATTCTTAAAATGATAGGTCTAGAAAGGAGAAGGAGAACGCTACATGATAATTCAGCATGGAAACAGATAGAAGGAATAGCAGAAAATATCATGGAACTAAAAATATCAGAAAGAGCAAGCAGAGGTAGATTAATAGTGCCCAAAACTATACCAGGAAAAATAAGGAAAGCACACAGGAC
The DNA here is from genome assembly GCF_015104395.2 of Macrobrachium nipponense. Taxonomy (NCBI): domain Eukaryota; kingdom Metazoa; phylum Arthropoda; class Malacostraca; order Decapoda; family Palaemonidae; genus Macrobrachium; species Macrobrachium nipponense. Next base: position 13,920,445 of record NC_061093.1, on the reverse strand, counting down.
ATTAATCCACTACGCACCAGCATCGATAATGCAACGTCTATTCAATGCGTTGCCAGCTCATCTGAGGAATATATCAGGAGTGAGCGTAGATGTGTTTAAGAATAAGTCGACAAATATCTAAACTGCATCCCAGACCATCCAAGATTGGAAGATGCAAAATATACCGGAAGATGTACTAGCAACTCTCTGGTAGACATTAGAGGTGCCTCACACTGAGGGACCTGGGGCAACCCGAACAAGATGTAAGGTCTGTAAGGTAAGGTAAGGTCTCTCTCCCTCTCTCTCTCTCTCTCTCTGTAAGAATCTTGATGCTCCGGCACTAGTTATACAGAATAGCCATTTTATCTCTCCTTCTCTCTCTCTCTCTCTCTCTCAATATCATCCAGGCTTTCTTGTCTCAGTGACATAACTTTAAATCTTTCTTTTCAGGTTCTCGCGCCGCGCAGTCATTCTTACTTCTCATTTTCTTCTCCGCCTACTACACCTCCTCCTCCTCCTCCTCCTCCTCTTCTCGACTCCCACTCTTGTGTGTGTGTTTCCTCAACCACTCCCACCTACAAGTAAATGCTGTGTTATTAACCACAAGCGCGGGACATGACAAACCCTTGCGATATTTCCGGACAATGAGCCGATACATCAAGAGGAGACTTGTGCTCCGGGTACTTTGGCTTGCTTACTGAGCCTCCTCCTACTCCTCCACCTCCTCCTCCTCCTCCTCCTTCCCTACCTCATCTTTCCCCATTCCCCCTTTCTTACTCGCTCCTACCACCCCACTTCCAGGATTGATGGCGTTGGTTGAAATTCCACCGAAAAGCCTTAATTACTATTATTCCTTCCCAATTACACTCATGGTCGGGGCCCGCCTCGGTGCGTCTCCATGTCACTCACCTCGATCGCGTTAGTTGACACTCGCCATACCCAAATTAGCTCGCGAATATTTAGCGCAAATTTGGGTAAGTTTCGATGCCCGGCTCATACGTTAGCCCCTGACATGCTAAACATCCCGCGCCGTGGCCTTTGATCATAGACGGAATGCAACAGAAGGATAATGCGCCTTGGGTCAGATAAAGTGAAAGATAGAAGAGGAAATAGAGGAGAGGGAATGATGAGGAATGATTGTGAATCATTATGCACCGGATTATATCAGATTGAGCATCCTCTTCCAACAAGAGCCTCACTTAAGAGCCTCGGAAAGGGGAGTGTGTGACGCTTGAAAAAGTGGACTCATAAGACGGCCGATGAGCAATGGCCTCAAGTGAGCAGATGCATAACAACTACCCACCAATAACACGGAACTGTAAAGGCCTCTGCTCTTGATGAGTTCATACATCAGAGGGCGTCCCGGACCACCAACGCAGCAGACTTTTGACTTACAACTGTTTGTGGAGGGGTGGGGTTCCCGCCCCTCGAAAGCCCGAAAGCTCGAGAACTTTTGAGTTCGGGGCAGAAGTTCGTCGGCAGCTGTTTGAGTAAGACGGCAGATCTCAGTACCCGTTTGATTTGTTGTCATTGCCCTGGGCTGCTCATTTTTGAAACGCACAGTTATGCCTTTCAAAAACTGGCCTTTAGAAGCAAGCCAGATCTTTCTTAGTGACCCACGAAGGTTTTAACCCGGTATGTATCCATCTTTGCGGCATGTTTAGTACAAGCCCGTTGGTGATTACCGTAAAAACGTAAACAAAAGACTGTAAATATTATAAAGATAAAGACCCTTCGGAAATATTAGACCTAAATAATGAACCCCGAACTTAGTAGGGGTCCACTATGTAGGAAAGATCCAGCAAATCTTATAGAGTTCAACATGACCTGATAATCACTCCAATTAAGCCCAAGCTCTGATTTTCCTTAACGGAAAGTTTTCAACAAAGCTCCACAACTCCTTTCGAAAGTATGATATTATGATGTCCAAAGTATGTTCAACTAAAACCAGAGTTTAAAGCAGGAACCAGCGGTCGGGTGGTAACTCACCCTCAGAGGAATTATAAACGAAGAAACTGATACGAATCTCAAGAAATGATAACTTGGCCACCATTAATGCGAGGACTTCGGTGGGCGTGGAACGATAAGGGCGATGTTCTTTTTGTACGTACGGGAAGGAACGGAAGAGAGAGAGAGAGAGAGAGAGAGAGAGAGAGAGAGAGGGGAGGTGAGGTGAGGTGAGATGGAAGGAGTGTGGGACTGGATGGAGGAAGGAAAGGTGGAGTAGGATGGGGAGAGAGGGGATGGTGGGGGGGAAGGGGGAGGGAAGCGTTTTTACAGTGTGATTTCTGAGCTTCATCAACGACGAGACGGGAGATGAACGCCCATTAGCTGGATGTTAATGTTCCGGAGACTTTGCCCGAGTGGCCAAGAAACCGAAAGAAAACGTTGAAGGCGGCGTCGGATTTGTCCAGAAGAAGAAGAAGAACGAAAGGATAAGTATGGGAAGGAAAGGAAAAAGCCGGATAAGAAGAAGAAAAAGGAAAATG
>NC_061093.1:13905477-13912977 GCF_015104395.2 Macrobrachium nipponense | reverse complement strand
CATGGGAATTTCGATCATTTTTTGTTATAAAAATCTCTATTGTTCTTAAGCATATGCCGAGAAGCAATTTCCAACGTTAGTAGCGATGTCCAAGTGTTAAAATAAAAAAGAAAAAAAGTCCCCTAATATTCGCATGGATTTAATTGGACCGTTTGTCTGTTTATATATGGTTGATTGTTTAACGACGTTCTTATATCTAGTTTTTGGTCAATTTCATAACTCATTAATAAACTGTGATATGAAAGCTAGCATAAAATATCAACGAATCAAGGAAAATTGATTAAATGCCGAAATGTTATGTGGCGAACAACTTACGCGATATATATATATATATATATATATATATATATCTATATATATAATATATATATATATATATATATATATATATATTTATTTATATATATATATATAAATAATATATATATATATATATATATATATATATATATAATATATATATATATATATATATATATACGCAATTCTAATAGCCACAATGCCCTCTCAACTTCTTGAATTCTTTGTATTTTTTTTTTTTTGTTACGCTTGTCACTACAAAGCCTGGATACCAAGTTCAAAGAAAGTTTTTAATAACTTGTGATGTCCGTTTCCCGGTACCGAAACATCATAATTTCTTCAAAAAATTTCTTTGAACTTGGATCTTCAGGCTTTGTAGTGACAAGCGTATACAAAAAAAAAAAAGAAAAAAATTCTAGAAGTTAAGAGGACATTTGTGGCTACTTCAGTTGCATATTATATACATCTGGTAAAAAAGTGACCAGTAGATTCAATATATATATATATATATATATATATATATATATAGTATATATATATATATATATATATATATATATATATATATATATGTAGTGTATAGATATATATATATATATATATATATATATATATATATATATGTATGTATATATATATATATATATATATATATATATAATATATATTAGATATATATATAATATTTCAGTCAGCAAGATATATAGACTTCAGGAGGGTCCATGATACACATGTGTTTAAAAGGGCCATGTTTTATTAACAGCAAGAAACGTTTTCGCACTACTCAGTGCATCATCAGTCTGTCAAAAGTAAAAGACACAATAAAATACATTATTAACATAAAAAAGGAATTCACAAGGTAATTAAATTTACAAGTTAAAACAAAAAAGTAAAAGAGTATAAAAAGTACATAAAACAGAAACCAAAAAGAGACTACCAAAAACACCAACCACCATCTATAAGCAGGAGAGAAGAGGGAATGACATACAATGAACATCCAAGGCCAGAACGACAACTATGCCAGATACAAAGTTCCTGAGGAAGTATTACTATTGAGAGAGGGAACCAGTCTTTTAATATATAACGATTCTAAAGTTGTTAAGTGATCTGGGTCCCTTACATAACCAATTATTGAAAAATGTTGTTTCAGGACTTCGGTTTTACATAATGCGGCATGATTTCTAATATTAGAAAATTCTGGCTGCTTAATTCTTTGGCCAGTGCGAAAGCTAAAACCCAAATGGCTGCAATATCTGACCTGCAGTAACCTCCGTGTCGATCCAACGTAAGAGCCCGGACATCCAGGGCATGTGAATTTATAAACCACATTGGATCGCATGAAGGACCTGCAGGCGATCTTTGAAATTAAAAAATGATCCTATTGTACATGGGTGTTAGAGATCAGTTTTTACGTTAAGACAGGGGATTTCCTGTTCGATTATTCTTGTGAGATTTAAAGAGAATTTGGAGTCAGACATATACGGGATTGAGGCATAGAATAATTTTTTTGGGACATCAAAGTTGACTGTTGGAGGTTGTAAGAACTGTGTTAATAACTTATTGGTGATTTTATGAACTATATCTTGTGGATAGGAGTTTATCTTGAAAAGTTGAATAAAAAGACTATTTCTCTTGTGAAATATTTTTGCCAAGTTGAAGAATATTTTAGAGCTCTATGGACCAAGGTGTAGATGGTATTAAGTTTGAAACAAGAAATATGACAGGAGCTATAGTAGTTATTGGCTAAGCCCGTATATGTCCGCTTTCTATAAACAGAAGTAGTGAACTCGGAATTATGTCTCGTTACATTAATATCTAAAAATGGAAGACTACCTTCGCTCTCTACCTTGGTCCATAGAGCTCTAAAATATTCTTCAACTTGGCAAATATTTCACAAAGAAATAGTATTCAACTTTTTCAAGATAAACTCCTATCCACAAGATATAGTTCATAAATCACCAATAAGTTATTGAACACAGTTCTTACAACCTCCAACAGTCAACTTTGATGTCCCAAAAAAATTATTCTATGCCTCAATCCCGTATATGTCTGACTCCAAATTCTCTTTAAATCTCACAAGAATAATCGAACAGGAAATCCCCTGTCTTAACGTAAAACTGATCTCTAACAACCATGTACAATAGGATCATTTTTAATTTCAAAGATCGCCTGCAGTCCTTCATGCGATCCAATGTGGTTTATAAATTCACATGCCCTGGATGTCCGGGCTCTTTACGTTGGATCGACACGGAGGTTACTGCAGGTCAGATATTGCAGCCATTTGGGTTTTAGCTTTCGCACTGGCCAAAGAATTAAGCAGCCAGAATTTTCTAATATTAGAAATCATGCCACATTATGTAAAACCGAAGTCCTGAAACAACACTTTTCAATAATTGGTTATGTAAGGGACCCAGATCACTTAACAACTTTAGAATCGTTATATATTAAAAGACTGGTTCCCTCTCTCAATAGTAATACTTCCTCAGGAACTTTGTATCTGGCATAGTTTTTGTCGTCTGGCCTTGGACGTCATTGGTATGTCATTCCCTCTTCTCTCCTGCTTATGATGGTTGGTGTTTTTGGTAGTCTCTTTTTGGTTTCTGTTTTATGACTACTTTTTATACTTTTTTACTTTTTTGTTTTAACTTGTAAATTTTAATTACCTTGTGAATTCCTTTTTATGTTAATAATGTATTTTATTGTGTCTTTTACTTTTGACAGACTGATGATGCACTGAGTAGTGCGAAACGTTTTCGTTTGCTGTTAATAAACATGGCCCTTTTAAACACATGTGTATCATGGACCCTCCTGAAGTCTATATATATATATATATATATATATATATATATATATAATATATATATATATATATATATATATATATATATATATATATATGTATATACATATATATATATATATATATATATATATATATATATATATATATAATGTATAATGCTTGTGTATAGTTCATTTATTTTACCTTATATCTCAACCAATTAAAGATTTTAATTAACAGAAAATTCTGAGTTGTTTCAATCTCGCTAGAAGTGTATACACTGGACATTTTATTACCTTAGTAAGGAGTATTAACCACCTGTTGATAATTTGACATATTTCTTTAAATGTTACGAAATTAATCTGAAATAGTTCTTTTTTTTAGATTCTACATTTGTTGTCTGTATTCCAAAACGTTTTATTCTATATAAAAGTACTGGAGTCCATACAAATGTGTGTGTGTGTGTTTGTATGTGCGTGTGTGTGTGAATGTGCGCGTGTGTGTGTGTGTGTGCACGAGAACATACACATACATGTATGCTCAAGTCATAGTAAAAGTCTGTAATCATGGTACTGGAAGTTCGCACTTCAACTATAATTACAACTTCTTGCCTACCATAACCAAAAATTATCTGAGAATTATACCGTTTTTAATTATCTGTTTCTGAAGAGAAATTTGTTCATTAATTTTAATTCCTATTATTTCACTTTTCGTCATGACTAATGCCATTTCCTCTATTTCCATGCTCACTGTTCGTTCCAATAAAATGATCCAAATAATTATTGGCTATTACTGTTCGCGAAAATATGTGCAAGAATTCATTACTCAAATATTAAAGATGGATATAGCATACCATATCTCCGAAGAGCCGGATCTTTTCAGCAGGTACGCCTGAGATTGTCAAAAAGAAAAATTAAAAGAAAATCTGAGCTCTCTCTCTCTCTCTCTCTCTCTCTCTCTCTCTCTCTCTCTCTCTCTCTCTTATGCTTCAAATATGTAATATGTATAGGACAAATATCATATTTGAATTACGTGATTTTTATATTAAATCAGAAAATAGCTTAATATTATAATCATCTCCGTATGTTTTAAAGCAGAACACTTGAGAAGTAAAGAGTCAACCATTTTTTACATATGCAGTTTCAAGTATTCAAATATACCTTAGTTGATAGGAGAATGATAAATTCATGCATTCAAAATAACGCATATAAACAAACTCGCCTAACCCTATTAAAATAAGCTGACAGACGTCATGTCTCTGGTCTGAGACAACAGCATCAAAAGATAAAAAGTCACTTGGTAAAGCCAGGTGCCTTCTGTATACCATTAAGACGAGACGGGAAAAAATCTCTACCAACGCTTCGTGTTCTTGCTTTTTTATTCTTTCTTTCTTTCAATAAATCTTCAGCTGATGCCATATTCTTTAGAAGCCTGAATATCAGTTCAATGACCCTTGTAGACTTGTTCCAAATGAACGGAGTTAATAATAATAATAATAATAATAATAATAATAATAATAATAATAATAATATCTGTCAAACAAACTCCATTCGAGAGATTGAGAAACTGCAATAAAAACTCAACGGTATCCAGACGGTCACCATTCTGTTAAATAATAATAATAATAATAATAATAATAATAATAATAATAATAATAATAATAATAATAATAATAATAATAATAATAACAATAATGACAGAGTCAATAGACTACAATCCCAGGAGGTTTTGAAAGGGAAATCACCTTGCAAAGAGAGACAAGTTAATGTAAAAGGTAATGTATAATTAAATATGACGGAATATGAAATAAAACCTACACACCTGAATTTAGAGAGACAGGTTAAAGGCAAAGGTGATAAATAATTAATTATGAGTGAACAGAAAACAAAATCCATTTACCTGAATTCACAAGACGTCAGCAAAGAGCAGAAGTGAGTTTTGCATGCATTTTTTTTTTTTTTTACTTTTTATGCGTCTTTTATCATTTTTTTTTCATGCGTGATGAATGAAGAAAGAAGCAAATAAGAGAAAAAAGAACGAGATAAGCCGGGGACGAGCACGCCGGAATACAAGCTCCTCCTAGAGTAATGATAGGTTTGCAGTCGAAATAAGGTATATATCTATCCCGGGCCATCCCTTTGTTTTTGAGCAACTTATTAAGGACAGGCTACACAAAGGGGATCCAGGTCGTGCATCTCATTAGATTATTATGTTATCACGAGCAATTAAGGGAAAGATACTGTTAATTAACATGGGGGAATTATGAGAGGTCATCCGAGAGAGAGAGAAATCTGCTGATAAGTGATGTAGATGGAAATGGTGGATAAGGGGACGGAATTTGGTCATTTTTAATGCGGGCTCAGATAAGGATAAAGGCGCTCTTTCTTCCGTTTTTTTAACAGATCCTTAACATAAAACTGTTATGTGTGTATGATCAGCCTTTATTTCTTGGTATTACTTCGCCTTTGTTGCCATGGCTACTTCAGCTATTATTATTGTTATTAAAGGTTGCTACTATTAATAATATCAGTAGTAGTAGTAGTAGTAGTAATGATGCTGATTTTTTACAAATTTACTGGAAGTGAAATTATTATTATTATTATTATTATTATTATTATTATTATTATTATTATTGTTGTTGTTGTTGTGTTGTTGTTGTTGTTGATGATGTTGCTATTGTTGTTGTTTTCAAATTTATGTAGCAACTTCATTGATTTTTTCTTTTTTTTAAGTTTTTCTTTTCAAAATCGTAAGACAGTGTTTATACTCCCCTTTGTTTCGCGTACTCGTTCAATCCATCTTGTGAAACTCAAATTACCGATATTAACCTCGTTAATTTTTTGTTTTGTCTATTGTTTAACTGGTATTATTTCATTCTCTCGTATCCCGCACTTAATGCCATCTCTCCTTCTGCCCGGCTCGGTAGGTATCACCCACAATGACCCTCCCCCTCTTCTCCCCAGAGCATTCCCTCAGCGTAGGATTTGTATTTACGGTCGCATTGAAATCGCCGACTCGCAGCGCCGTCGTAATTATTGCCGATTAACGGCCGCGATACCAGCGATTTAGATGATGGCGCAGGGAGAACCATCTTGCGCGATGTGAACATTGCGCTTCCTTGCATATATGGCTGCGCATTCTCGACATTAATGGTTCGCAAGCTGTTATCATTCTGTATTGTATAATTTCGTCCGAATGCTTGATACGGCTGCAGGAGAGGTTAGCATGTTTACGTTCGCTCTTCATCTTCGCGTTGTGCGCGCCGGCGGGTTGCTGTTCAACTTTCATTCTAGTTACTTTTATTTTTTCTCTTGAAATTTATAAACCTTGATAAAGTTCTATTTTTTAAAGTCAGGAAGTAAAATTGACGTAATAAAAATAATGTGTTTATGGTACAATGAAATATTACCAGTTGTAAAGCATGATGTTATTTAAATGTGTAGTAAAAAAAAAAAGTGCTTGAATTCTTTTAAAAAAACATAAAATAAAATTTACCCAATAAAAATGTATTTATTGTACAACGAAATAATACCAGTTTTATAGCATGAACTTCTTTAAATGTAAATTTTTAAAAAATGAAAAAATGTGAGTTCTTTAAAAAAAAACAGGAAATAAAATTGGCATAATACAAAAACTGTTGTGTTTTTTAAACGGTGAAATGTAGCCAGTTTACACATCACGATTTTATTAAAATGCGGAGAAAATAATTCAGAAAATAATATTGACGTATTAAAAAATAAATAAATAAATAAGTAAAAGTTCTTATTGTACAGTGAGATATTACCAGTTGTATACATCACAAACTTATTCAAGTATAAAGTAAAATGATATCCATTTCAGAGTCAAATGATGCTGATCAGGAAATAAGAGCAAAAATAGATTGTAATAAATAAGAATTATATTATCTGGCAGACAGATGATCATTAACCGTAGAAGTAAGCTAGCAATAAAAGTAAAATACTGTATGTAAATGAACAAATTCATAGACGTGATTTATGAATTAAATAAATGGATGAAAAAGGAACAACAAATTTATAGATAAAAGGAAGTGAAAATCATAAATAAATGGATGAAAATGGAACAACAAACTTATAGACAAGAAGGAAGTGAAAAATGACGTAAATGTACAACAAATGTAAATTAAAATGGATAAATAAAAAAAAATGCAGGGTGACGAGCACGAACAGGCCTTGTAAATAAACAGGAAAAACACCCACATTAAAAACCCTCTCGGAGCAGACTGATTAACATGTCCACCACGAAAGGCCCCAGTGACTGTCGGAGTCCGATTCGCTATCAATGGCTTTGGCTTGACGACCCCCATATTATTGACGATGTATGCGAACGAGTCTCCCCGTGACGGGTCGCTCTGATCGAGATCGCTATCGCTGAAGTATCTTTATGTTTATCAATATAAT
>NC_061093.1:13897977-13900477 GCF_015104395.2 Macrobrachium nipponense | reverse complement strand
TCTACTTTACATTCACCATGCGGCGTTTAGTCCTAGCACCTCGGTGTAGGTGACGCGTAGATAGCTATAACCAAAGTAACACCATTGTGTGCGCGTCCGTCCGTCAGTGTCCACTTTTTTTTTTCCACACCAAGATATCTTTAATTAATAAAGTTGTTTGACTGAACAATATAGAAGGATGTAGATAATGCAATACAGGTTAGATAATTTGAGAAGTTTGCTGTCATTTGTTTATTTTTTATACGTTCATCTCAAAGGGCCCTGGTTCCAGACACGGCGTCCCCTTGAGTTTATCTGTAGAACTTCCTTTTATTGGGGGTTGGGATTTCGGCGGTAAGGACTTTGCCGATGGTGAATTTATAGGTCGAAGTTCTGTAGATTTCGTAAATAATCTTCGCACTGACCATAACTTTTAAATTATGAAACTTTATATCTGGCATGCGTACTCCACTTATACAGCGCCTTGTAATTGACGGTCGTGGTAATAAGGCAATCGAAGGGAATATTTTAATGGAATTATCTTCCTTTGCAATATTCATAATTTTCTCCTCAACATTTAATCTTAAGTATATTCTTAGATTTTTATTGGGGTCGTAAGGGAAAGTGTGTTGATTTTTAAACTTCTCATAGCCAGCAAGAACGTTTGGATATAATATAACTTAAATTATTTGCTTGCAATAAGTTTAAACTATATTGCTATACCAGATACGAAAAATGAAAGTGTTATATCTAACTAATCACGTTTCACTCGCCAAAAGTTGAATATGATTTTGGTGTAAAAACTTAAAATCAAATGCTAACGTAAAAAATATGGTTATTAATATTTCGGTATACTACACTGGATGATTAGTAGCGCGTGGTTGCAAGTGATTGCTCCCACTTTAACCAGGATTTAAATCTGCTTTCTGGTTTGGAACCGAAGATGCCAATGTCTTAATCTTAATGTTGTCGGTGCATTAAGCAGTTGTCATCCTACGATCTAACGCCGAAAGACCTTGGGAAAGATAGGGGCAATTACATAAAATTCCCTTTGGCTGTAGTTACTCTCTTGGATGAAGTGCGTGTTACACACACACACACACACACACACACACACGAAATGCAAATAATGAAATGCATATAATGGAGATAAGTTTAAATATGGGAGACAAGACAGTTTGATTTATGTTGAGAAAGTAAGACGAATGACGGAAGAGTTAATAGGTGAAGAACAGCGTGGGTTTAGATAAGGAGGAGAAGGGACTTTGCGGCTCGGTTGTTAATAAAACTGTTAGTGCGAAGTTTGTTGCCAAAGGTCAAATAATCGTGTTGTATACAAGAAAATGGAAAAGGTTTATAATGTAACTGATATTGGATGTATTATATACGCGGGAAAGCGATGTACATTTTTCATGATGGAGGAAAAGTTTGAGTTAGAACATGTAGACTGAGGAGTGACTAATTTGATGTCAAAGTAGGCCTAAGAATCTGAGTAAAATATGTCTATTTTTCTAGCTCTAATGTAGTTATTTTTCTAATTTTCCTTCAATACATGCTGGACGTCAAAGGAAAACATGGTGGTGATCACTGTCTTGTGAGCTCCCCCGCGTAAAAAAGGTTTCAAGTTTGGACGAAATTGATGCCCACGAACTGTTCTTATAAGACGACTAAACTCAGCCCTTACGAGATCCCAAGAAGCGATCATTTTTTTGCCATCAATTACACCATTTTATACATCGTTCGCATCGAGTTCCTGCATTTGCTAAAGCTTTATTGCAGTGCTGAGAAATTCCAATGTCATTGCGGAGGGCGTCCACCTCTAGACCGACTCAGCGGGACAATCCATCAGGACGAGCAATAGGTGTCTTTCTGCCCGAAGAAGTTGGGTAACCGGTGATTTCCGCTCGATGAATTACTCCCACAGAACTATATTCTTGTTAGTGTAATACGATTTTAAAATCGGAGATTTTACGCGGTTAGTTTTTGCCTTCACTCTTCTTCAGAGCGATTTGCGCTGGTTAACGTAACGTAGTCTTCTCCAGGAGAAGAATTTCTGCCCCAAGCGCACCGGTGATCAGAATACTTGACATAGCCTTTGTCCTCTGCTTTATTATGAAATAACTTGATCTGTTTTAAAACTTATACTTCAATGCCATTCTAATGCTTAATATTATCATCCTGTTGTAGCAGCTGGCTTCGCTTACATCGAGGAAGTTACCAAAGGCATATACATTGCGTGTTTGTTAGGGGCTCTCCAGTGCCTACTTATAGCTAGTCACACTTTTGTCTGCATTCATTCTTAAGGGTCAAGAGTATATTCTTGACGTTAATAATGTTCTTGTTCTTCAAGATTAACAAACGCTATTACATTCTTGGTGGTAGGGTCGTCATCAACTTGAGGCCTAATGACACATGTTGTAATCACCATCGTTATGAATGTCAGTTCACTCTCAGAAGACCAGAAAGTGGAGTCAGTAATATTCCTCTTAGCATCTATCATTACCACAGTGTTTTTGTCATG
>NC_061093.1:13877977-13895477 GCF_015104395.2 Macrobrachium nipponense | reverse complement strand
ATCTCAGCGTCAATTAGAAAAAGAAAATGGTTTTTATTTATTGAGAGCATTTCAACCACTAGAGTCTCTTCCAGACCCTTTTGACAATTAACCATCTGGTATTTTTGATCTGTTGTTTACCTGATAACTTTTTCTCCAATTGCATTTCATTCGTTCCTTGACAATGTCTTAGTAAAGAAGAAAGCGCTTGGATTTCTGACTATCATTTTCCTGTGTATTCGCTTATTTAATGAAGTCACGTGCATCTACTGTGATTTTTTAAGCATATATGTTATATATAATAATATATATTATATAATATAATATACTTATATATATATTACTTATATATATATGTATAAATATATATATTAATATATATATATAATATTATATATTTAAAATTATGTTTTATTAATTATTGTGATATATTGTATGTATATGTATATTGTATGTATGTAATGTATATGTATTATACTTTATATAATATATAATAATATATATACTATCAATAATATATATTTATATATACATGTATATGTATATATATATATAATATTATATATAATATATAATAATATATATATAACATTGTATATTATCTATATACATGTAATATAATAATAGTATATATAATATATATATATTAATATATTATAATATATTATATATAATTACCGTACATATTATATATTATATATATATTATATAATATATATAATATATATAATATATATATATACGTATTAATACTATCATATATATTATTATATAATTATATATAAATATATAATATAGTTATATATATATATACATACATACATATATGTGTGTGCTGTGTAACTGAAATCATTGGAAAACATATGGAACGTGATTTAGTTTTTAATTTTAGGTAAATTAGCAAAAATCTACGAAGGAAAGTGAACCTGGAGTGGTGTTAGGCCTTTTCCACTAAAGGACAGTGAAGTCGAAAGGCCTAAGGCACCACTCCGATTGTTCCACTTTCCTTCGTGGAGATTTTGCCTTTATTTTAATATGCAATGTAATGCATTGGTGGGCAGTCATGCTTGTGTTTAAATGCGTTATAACCACTTTGTTATTTGAAACGATTAAAGCGAACTTTTCAAAAAAAGGAGGCAGGGCCAGAGCGGGCATCTTGACGACCCTTACCGAAATTTTCCGAATTATTTAGTCTGAGCTAAGATTGAACATTGTTGATACTTATGATATTAATCGCATTCAAGAATATAAACCTTTCTTATATAAGTTTGTAATGAAGTGGATACAAAGATGAATCTGCTTTTATAAGGTAATAAGATTTATCTGTTTATTATTATTATTATTATTATTATTATTATTATTATTATTATTATGTTAATTATTATTATTATTTTTAGTTTATTATTATTAAATTATTTATTATTGTTCATTGTTTTGTTTATTGTTATTGGTTATTTGTTATTACTAAAAAAGCTCTGAAAGCGTTCGCCTTGCTTGACAAGTTCTTATGTTTGGAATTTCGATTGGCTGTATTAATTTCATTCGCCTAAATAAGTATTTGTGCTGGTTTAAGATATTTTTCTGTGAAATATGTGGAACTAAAAAAAAGAAAAAGTTTACAGGTGTATTGAGGGTCTACCCAATACTAATAGTCGTATAAAAAAGCATTACTCAAGAATTTTAAGTTTTCGTGAGCAGGAGCTGGCCAAGACGAAGAGTAAAATTAATTAGCTAATGTTCCTCGTACTCATTTTCAGTTTTTGTCCAAGCTTCGTGTTCCCCGAAAAAAGAATATTCATTTTTTGTATGGTTTTCTTACTGCATGTAATGAAACAGAATTGTTTGACATATTTTTATTTTCAACAAGCCGATGTTTTGAACCAATCTCTGATAATACACAGTGTTGCTTTGAATAACTTCGTCATTGAAATACAGAAGAAAAACTTCTCATTTCCATTTTATTTTATTCCCACTTTTTCCTCATCTAGACATTTAATCCCTCGGATTCCCTTCTTTCATCTTTTTCCGTTTTCTTGTATTTCTTGGAAATTGCCAAAGTATTCCCGGCGTGTGCCGCAAAGGTTACGGGTTTCGTTAGCTGCAATAACTGTTTGTTATTTATGATTTGAAGACATGAGACAATAATGATTTTAAGGACTTCTGGTTAGTGAGTAGTTTTGCAGATGGACAAACAAAGAATAAGTAGAGAAAGAAATTACTTGTGAATGAAGATAGGAACGCTTCTAACAAAGAGACCACTTAACAAAAGATAGTATGGATTGGGCAGAGGTAAAATAGGGGATGGTATTTAACTCTGAAATGAAATTTGAATCAATAAATTATGGAGACAGAGAAAGAAAAAAGCTATTATGGCATATAAGGGACCTAATAATGAGACCGATCACAAATTAAGGAAGCAGTTTAAAGGGACCTTATGGTGTTGATGATGGAATAGGAAACATGTTATGCCAATGATTCCAAATTAGCAAACTCTGTTGGCCAAAATGTTAAAGCCAAAAAATGGGAATTGTTGTTACGGCACTTTCAAAACAAACAAGAAAAGTCTTGAACATCATGAATTATGCTTTATAAAAACGTATGTTCGTAGTACACATTGGAACTATTGCAATATGAATTATCGGTACCCACACGTATCAAAAGGATTGATTGCACAAATAGAGAGTGTACAAAAGGAGTCCTTTACAGATAGAATAGAAGAAGTTAAGGACCTCAAGACTAACTGGGAAAAGACTACAATTCATTTAAAATTTATATAGGTCTTGGAAAGGAGAAGTAGAAAAGACGCTACTTGGATAATTCAGGCATGGTAAACAGATAGAAGGAATTAGCAGGAAAATATCCATGGAACTAAAAAATATCAGAAAGAAGCAAGCAAGAGGTAGGTATTTAATTAAGTGGCCCAAAAATTATACCAGGGAAAAAATTAAGGAAGCACACAGGACATTTAAATCCCACTACGCCCACCAGCATCGGATAATGCAGCCGTTCTATTCAATGCGTTTGCCAGCTCATCTGAGGAATATATCAGGTGGAGTGAGCACGTTAGATGTGTTTAAGAATAAGCTCGACAAATATCTAAACTAAACTGCCATTACCAAGACCATCCAAGATTGGAAAAGATGCAAAATATTACCGGAAAGATGTTACTAGCAACTTCTCTGGTAGACATTTAGAGGTGCCTCACACTGAGGGACCCTTGGGGCAACCCGAACAAGATGTAAGGTCTGTAAGGTAAGGTAAGATCGTTTTTTGACTCGATTAGACAAAAATGACCTCACCTGGAGGTTCTCTTGCTCCTCTATCTGATCGAATCAATTACCTGTAGCTGTTTCATTGTCAGACACCTTGAGCTTTCTTTCGCACCATCCCTCTCCCCCTCTCTCTCTGGGCTCTTTCCCCACCCCTACCCCCTATAGCCCAGTTTTTGTAGTCCTTTGTAAGTGTTTGTTCTGGGTGACAAATAGCCTCTAAAGGACGAGAAAAAGGGATTTTATTTCCCAGCGGTAGAAGTAGTTAAGCATATTCCAGGAGGAGGACAAGTACTTTGTTTTATTTCTTTTATGCTTATGATTTCGTATATTGATATGTAGCATGAGCTTTGTCAGTGACTGTGTTAAATATGCAATGTAACCTAGACAGAAATGCAGATGCATTTTTACGCAAGCACAGTGCATACTAACATGTACATGTTACGTGCATTTTATAGCTATACTGTTCCCCTTTTCCCCCTTCCCCCTCCCGTGTCTCTCTTCCTCCCTCCCACCTTCTCTTGCAAATACACATATTTTATATCTATTGAATCAGGTCTCCGTTGATCAATAATACAAGAGGTATCTGTAGGCAGCATCAACATATTATGGATCTGATATCTTGGTGTGTGGGGAGTTTGGAGGAAGCGGGATGGGGGAAGGGAGATGGGAAAGGGAGGAGGGGTGGGGGAGGCGGCATAATAAACAAAGTATGACGCTCTTTCAGAGATTTATGGAACGCATGCACGGATACGCGCTTTGGCGAAGATGTGGCCCGAGATTTGTTGGCGCCCGGGATGTGTATTAGGCTGCCTTCACCCCCTCCTCCTCCTCCTCCTCCTCCTCCACCTCCACCTCCTCCTCCTCGATCAATTTTATCGCTGTCACATTTTTTTCTGGTACCCCCTTTTTTTGACTGTTGGTTTTATCCGAATTTATGGAGTCAAAGGGGCCACACTTTTCTCATTTGCCTCTGGATGTTTAGTGGATTTATTTTCTGGGAGTAATGGCGGGCGGCTCTTCAGTTTGAGATGGAAACCTGTTTGAGGATAACTATTTTTGTTTGTAGTAAGATGGTTTTCATGTCGCCCCTGTCTTTATTTTATTGTTTTCAATTTAACTCCTTTGTCTTAGCTATGATTTTCATGAAAGATTTTAAATGCGTCCCATAAATTGTTTAGTCCTGTTGGAATTTGCCTGTTGGAATTAACGTTTCAAAATTCTGGTACATTGTTTCCTATTGTTGAACTTGGTACGATTTCGTATTTATACCAAGTGCATTGTTTTCGACTAGGTCATAAGATTGATCAACTAGATATCGACAATGTTCTGTTTACTGGTATGACTTCCAGTCCGAAGTTTGGAAACAGTCTGAAGTTGGACATCAATTCTAGGTTTGAAAACAGTCAAAGTTTTTATCTCTCTCCGAGGTTTGACATCAGTCTGATGTTTGACATCTGTCCGAGGTTTGAAATCAGTTCGAGGTTTAACATCAGTTTGAGGTTTGACAGCATTCCAAGGTTTGACATCGTCCTAAGTTTGATATCAGTCCAAGGTACAACAGTCCAGTGTTTGACAACAGTTTAGGTTTCATATCACTACAGTCCGATTTTTAACATCAGTCCGAGGTCTGACATCAGTCCGAGGTCTGACATCACTCTGAGGTCTGACATCAGTCCTAAGTTTGACATCAGTCTGAGGTTTGATAACAGTCCAAGATACAACAGTCCGATGTTTGACAACAGTCCCAGATTTCATATCACTAGAGTACCAAATTTGATATCAGGGTTTGATATCAGTCCTAGGTTTGATGACCGTCAGAAGTCTGACAATAGTCCAAGGTTTGACATCAATCTGAGGTTTAACAACTTTCTGAGGTTTGATATCAGTCTGAGGTTTGATATTAGCCCTAGGTGTGACATCAGTCAAAGGTGTGACATCAGCCCTAGGTTTGACAGAAGTTTGATATCAGTCCTAAGTTTATCAGTCCGAGGTTTGATAACAGTCTTAAGTTTTATATCACTACATTCCGATGTTTGACATCAGCGCCAGGTTTGACGTCAGCTCTAGGTCTGATATTAGTCCGAGGACTGACATCACTCCGAGGTTGGACATCAGTCCCAAGTTTTATGTCAGCAGAAAGTGCTGCATAGAATTATAATATATTCAGCCTTGAACCAAAGAATGTTGTAACTTCAGGAAACACAAAGTCTGAAGACTACGAAACTCAGGATTTTGAAAAATATTTATCCAATTTGGTTAAGTACAATGTTGGGAATTCTGATAGCTATTCCTAACGTCAATTTTATGTGCGTATATTAAAATGTCTGCATTGAAGCTTCTAAAAGGTGAGATCATCATTTAAAAGAGCTTTGGTCACATTTGAGTCATGTCGTGTTGAGTTTTAAGTATCCCTGACCTTTGTAAGTATGTGAAAAAGTTTTATGGAAAATGCATTTGATTTTGGAAGTAGGTGCTCCCGAGACAATATGGAGTTGAGTATTTTAACAAATATCGAAGCGGATGTACCCCTGAGAGTACGTGAGTACGTGCACAAAAATAAAATGAAATAAAATAAAATAAAAGCACAAGGTTCTGTCGAAGATTTTGAAAGAAAACCATTAAGTAAAATTATTTTTATTGTTATCGTCGGAGAAACAAATCCACTGTTATGTATCTGTACAAATATATTATTTGAAAATAAGAGAGCTTTCGTGAATCCCGTATTCAGTTAAAAAGGGGAATGGTATAGATTCTTGAAAGGTATATGTTTAGTTTTATTTTCAAATATACATATATATGCAGATACATAACTGCGGATTTGTTTCTCCATTTCAAGACTCGTCCTATCATAGGTTTTTTTTTTCCATAATTATGAACTAACGCAATTAGCTGAACTGGAGCTAGAAATTGGGCTTTTTTCCTGATCCTTCGTACAATAATGAATTTGTTTCCGCGCTCTTGTTTATTGTCATTTAACAAACCTATAAATCACAAGCATGAGAAGTAGTCAGTAGTTGGTTTTTCCACCATACGAAGGCTAAATTTATGCACAGCAAAGAAGCTTATGGGAACTGAGTGGACAGAATAAATCGCAATTAATTACTTAATTACGAAGGGACAAAGCGAGCCATCGAAATCTACTCAACACATCTGCTGCATAAGCAGTCACTTGCACTTGACTCTGGGTGGTGGCCGTAAGGTCGTTAATCCTTCCGTGGTGTCTCGCATAGAGGACCTTATTTACATCAAGTGATGAGACTTGCAAAACAAAAACACACTGAGCCTCATAAACAAAAGGTTGTGCAAGTGGAGGCCCATGTTAGGGGTGGGTCCGAGAAAGCCATAACATCAGTAATAAAATAGTTTCTTGGCTATTAGTTAGAGAGGTGTGGGAGGGGGACGAGGGGGGAGGGGGAGTGGGAAATAGGAGAGGAAGGGGGAGGGTAGGTATAAGCTGGAGGGATATATTGCGACTGGGGAAGGGGAGTAGAGAAGTGGTAAGTGAGGTTAGGTTTGTGCTGGGAGGAGGGTAGGGGAGGAAGGGGAAGGGGGGAGAGTATAAGCTGGAGGAATATTATAGGGTGGGGAGGTGGGGGTATTAAGAAGTGATGAGCGAAGTTAGGTTGTGATAGGAGGGGAAGAAGGGTGGGTGTGTAGTGGACCCATACCATATAGTTAGGGGTCTGTAGTTTAGGGGTGGGGAGGTAAAGGGGTCCCAAATCTAAGCTTCGCGAGTAGCTCAAGTGATGAACCGCCCACGTTGATTTCCTTCTCTGATAAACAAGACTGGTATTAGTCCAGCGCTATTTTTTCTCTTTTCCTTTTTGTAAAATAGCTGATGTTATGACCATTGTTAAACAATGAAGAGCTGGCGACTCTTGATAGACTTTTGACAGATCGTATACGATTCTGTTTTATTTTTTGTCTCAGTATTTAGGCTTTTTATACACATACTAAAGATTTCATATATATTATATATATATATATATATATATATATATTATATATATATATATATATATATATATAGATATATATGATATATATAATATATAATAATATATAATATATAATATATATTATATATATATATATATATATATATATATATATATATATATATTTATATATATATATTGTGTGTGTGTGTGTGTGTGTGTGTGTGTGTGCTGCGTGCGTGTGTTAAAACTGCTTACATGGTTATAAATATATATATATATATATATATATATATATATATATATATATATATATATATATAATATAAAAATATATATAATATAACATGATATACATAATATTTATTATACAAATTCATTTGCAATCCTAACTTTCACACGAGACTGCATTTAACTTGAGTGCTAAGAAAAGGGAGACTGCCTGTTTCTCCCAATTAATGAATTAATGAAACTGATTAATCGTTACAACTGC
Organism: Macrobrachium nipponense; assembly: GCF_015104395.2. Lineage (NCBI taxonomy): Eukaryota > Metazoa > Arthropoda > Malacostraca > Decapoda > Palaemonidae > Macrobrachium > Macrobrachium nipponense. Next base: position 13,887,795 of record NC_061093.1, on the reverse strand, counting down.
TCCATTCGAGTTCACTGCAGTTTCAATAACAGCACGTCAACATCCTGACCCATATTTTTCCTGCATCATTCACATTTTGCACTTTCTGGATGTCAAGGCTTAGTCACACTCCAGTTTATCCTCAAACTCCGTCCTTTAAAGACATCCGAAATTATGACCCCCATTTTCCCAGTTTATCTGTCATAGTTTTAATACCAACAACACATTTTTAGTTTTCTGAAAAAGAAATGATTGTTCCGGTTTTGTCTGTCTATCGGCGCCAGTTTTTGTCCACCCCCAGATCTTAAAAACTACTGAGGCTAGACGGCTGCAAATGGGTATGCTAATCATCCACCCTCCAATCATAAAACATACAACAATTGCAGCCCTCTAACTTCTGAAGTGTTTATTTTATTTAAGGTTAACGTTCGCCATAATTGGCCGTCTGGCAGCGAATAGGCCAGGCCACCACTGAGTCGTGGTTAAAGTTTCATGGGCCGTGGCTCATACAGCATTATACCGAGACTACCAAAAGATAGATCTATTTTCGGTAGCCTTGTATATATAGGCGCATTTTTTTCCCTTGTATTATATCTTTAACGTAAATAGACGAATTCCATCTTCTGAATTATTTAAAAGGATTCAACCCGGTTATTCCATTAAAGGAGCTGGCTTTAGAATGAGGTTGCTATTCCATTCCTTCTCTACCTTGGCTGCGTCTTACCACAATCGACCAATCAACATGCAAACAGTCACTGCTCAGGTCAACAAAAGAGACTGAATTATTCAGGAAATATTGCCAAATTAGTACCCCATCATGTTGCAAACCCGTCCCCCCAACCCACCCCACCCCCCATCAAATCGGCCTCTCCCATCAAATCAGTAAACACCCATTTTAAGTCGGCTACCCTCCCCCCATCCCCATCCCCATCCAATTTGGCTGATTTAGGATTTTTCGCTGGTGAGACGAGGTGTATTTATGTGTCTCGTCTCCCGTTCTCCTTTGAGGCTGACTTGGGACACCAAACAGACTGCCTCCCCACACGTTAAGAACTGAGTAGTCTATGACCGATCTATTGTAAAATTTGGGACCGGCTTGCCATCCTTAGAGTTTATATTGTGAGTTTTGGAATATGTCTACTTGCCCTGTCTCACAGCAGTCCGTTTCCTCGCTTTTCTTGTCACGTTTATCAAGCTAGACAATAATTGGTGACCACTACTTCGTGCTCCTATTATTATTATTATTGCTCTATCACAGTCCTCCAATTCGACTGGGTAGTATTTATAGTGTGGGGTTCCGGGTTGCATCCTGCCTCCTTAGGAGTCCATCACTTTTCTTACTATGTGCGCCGTTTCTAGGATCACACTCTTCTGCATGAGTCCTGGAGCTACTTCAGCCTCTAGTTTTTCTAGATTCCTTTTCAGGGATCTTGGGATCGTGCCTAGTGCTCCATGATTATGGGTACGATTTCCACTGGCATATCCCATATCCTTCTTATTTTTATTTTCAGATCTTGATACTTATCCATTTTTTCCCTCTCTTTCTCTTCAACTCTGGTGTCCCATGGTATTGCGACATCAATGAGTGATACTTTCTTCTTGACTTTGTCAATCTACGTCACGTCTGGTCTATTTGCACGTATCACCCTATCCGTTCTGATACCATAGTCCCAGAGGATCTTTGCCTGATCGTTTTCTATCACTCCCTCAGGTTGGTGCTCATACCACTTATTACTGCAAGGTAGCTGATGTTTCGTGCACAGGTTCCAGTGGAGGGCTTTTGCCACTGAATCATGCCTCTTTTTGTACTGGTTCTGTGCAAGTGCCGGGCATTCGCTTGCTATGTAGTTTATGGTTTCATTTTTCGTATTACACTTCCTACATATGGGAGAGATGTTATTTCCGTCTATCGTTCTTTGAACATATCTGGTTCTTAGGGCCTGATCTTGTGCCGCTGTTATCATTCCTTCAGTTTCCTTCTTTAGCTCTCCCCTCTGTAGCCATAGCCATGTGTTCATCGCTGGCTAGTTCTTTAGTCTGTCTCATGTATTGTCCGTGCATTGGTTTGTTGTGCCAGTCCTCTGTTCTGTTTGTCATTCTCCTCTGTCTGTATATTTCTGGGTCTTCGTCTACTTTTATTAGTCTTTCTTCCCATGCACTCTTAGCCACTCGTCTTCACTGGCTTTCAGATATTGCCCCAGTGCTCTGTTCTCGATGTTGACGCAGTCCTCTATACTTAGTAGTCCTCTCCCTCCTTCCTTTCGTGTTATGTATAGTCTGTCCGTATTTGCTCTTGGGTGTAGTGCTTTGTGTATTGTCAAATGTTTCCTGGTTTTCTGATCTATGCTGCGGAGTTCTGCCTTCGTCCATTCCACTATTCCTGCGCTGTATCTGATTACTTGCACTGCCCATGTGTTTATGGCTTTTTATCTATATTTCCGGCGTTGAGTTTTTGACTTGAGTATCGCCTTGAGTCTCTGCATATATTCTTTCCTGATCGTGTCCTTCATCTCTTGGTGTTTTATATCCCCTCCTTCCATTATTCCCAGGTATTTGTATCCTGTCTCATCTATGTGTTTGATGTTGCTCCCATCTGGTAGCTTTATCCCTTCAGTTCTCGTTACTTTGCCTTTTTGTATGTTGACTAAGGCGCATTTTTCTATTCCAAACTCCATCCTGACGTCCCCAGATACAACCCTTACAGTCTGGATTAGGGTATCCATTTCCTTGATGCTCTTACCATACAGCTTGATGTCGTCCATGAACATCAGATGGTTGATTCTGTTGCCTCTTTTCTTGAGTTGGTACCCGGCATCCATCTTCTGTAGTACTTTTGTCATGGGAATCATGGCTACTACGAAGAGTAGTGGGGACAGTGAGTCGCCCTGGAAGATCCCTCTCCTGATATTAACCTCTGCTAGTCTTATTCCAGAGCTTGTAAGTATTGTATTATTATTATTATTGCAGCATCGGAGACCTGATGATGATATCGTTTTGGATCATACATGAAAATCAAGAACGCTTACTATCATATACTTCAGAAATGGCAAGAATGTCCATCATGAAACATACATTGGGCAAGGCCTCTCAACAGATAATACATACATGAGTTATAAATTTTCTGACTCACAGAAGTACTTATCATGGAATGGTCACATCTAGAGGTTCTCGACTAATCAAGGAAGCGTCACAGAAGAAAGTCAATAATTGCAGTATTCCTCTGCATACGTTTATCGTTACTATAATGCACTAGGCCGCAAGTGTTCATTTAACTATAATGCATTAGGTGCACAAGTGTTCCTTTAACTATAATGCACTGGACCCACAAGTGTCCTGTTAACTATAAAGCACTTGACCCAAAAGGGTTCCTTTAACTATAATGCACTAGGCCTAATAGGGTTCCTTTAACTACAATGCAATAGGCCCACAATGGTTCCTTTAACTATAATGCCCTAGTCTCATGCATGTTCCTTTAGCTCAATTGCATTAGGTCTACAGGTGTTCTCTTAACAAAAATGCCTTTTCTAGTGCAATTCCTTAATCTCTCGGCAACCTCATTTCCTGTCCATTTTAAGGTTTTGTTTATACCTGCGGCCTTCCAAAAGGTCTTGGTTTCAATGTAACAAAGGCATACACTCGAGGTGGTGTCTATAGTCCAACAAATGGCTGTAGTGTACAGCCACAACGGAATGCTGTCAGGTACTGTTGTTCGTTGGTGAGATAAGGTCCTTTTGAACTGTCAAAAAAATTTTAAGTATGTTCCATGATCCAGTTATATAAAATCTCCTTTATTTCATTGTTGAACTGAAAGGATACCACAAATACACACCCTGTCTCTGAATGTTAACCAATAGGGGACGAACCCTAAGCATAATCCTCGGGGAATAGGGAAAAATGCTGTAGTTTAATAATAGGCTAAAGATGCCATGAATGCATTTCAAGACTTCGAAAAGCGGTACAGCAGTCTCATTTATTTCTTGGTTATAGCGTACACTCTTTTGTTATCCTCAATTAACTTTAGTTATCGCTTGCTTTGACATGTACAAGCTGAGAGAACACGTACATAAATAAGCAATATTTGTTGTAAAGATTTATTTTATTGTTGACATTCATTAACGAGGTATTTTTTATCTCAGTGTTAGGCATTTGTTGGTATTAGTGTTTTCGGAAGAATTAATAAAGCATAGTAATTATCCCTATACACCTGCCACTGGGCGATTCTTTCCATTAAGTTCAGAGAGAAAAAGAGAAACATTCGTTTAAGTCGTCGTGCACAGTTAAATTACTAATGGTAGAGAGAGAGAGAGAGAAGAGAGAGAGAGAGAGAGAGAGGAGAGAGAGAGAGAGGGAGGGAGGAAGTTTCATTCCTTCGTGCCTTGTTGCTCATTTAATGGCTTTCCCACACGGCTGGAATATACACATATACATAGAAAAAAAAATAGAAAGATCAACATAACTCTGAGTAAATGAGACAGCGTAGTATATTTCTAACCCCAGAAATAGAGATTTCCTTATATATACAAAACTTGTCTATAACTTCGTTCTTATGTAAATACTTGCACGCCTTTCAAGTCGTCATCGGCAGCTTATCGTAAGGATAATAAAATTGGAATTATAAGAGACAACAGTAAGAACCTGCCGAGGCTTCCGATAAAGACCTTAAAAGACCTATGAATCCATCACGACGTTTGGCAAAGACAGTCACGTCTTGGTAAAGAGGGGGGTCCTCGGGGATACCAGGAGTCTACCGAGGGAGGCCGGTGAACCCGGAGGAGGTAGGTATTACATGGGGAGGCCGGGGTCCCTGGAGGAGGCTTGGGTCCTTGGAGGAGGTAGGTGTCCCTGGAGGAGGTGGGTGTCCCTGGAGGAGGCTGAGGTCCCCGGAGAAGGTAGGTGATCCCGGATGAGGCATACGTCCCCGGGGGAGACAGGAGTTTCCGAAGGAGACACGCGTTCTCGGAGGAGATAGGGGTCTCCGAGGGGAATCAAGGGTGGCCCGGGGGAGGTAGGGTGTCTCCCGAGCTGTTGAGTGTCTCCTGGCATCCTCGAGAGGCACAGGTCAGAGGTAGGAAAGGTTCGCCTCATATCAATTACTCCTTATCATGCTATCATGAAGCTTCTCCCTTCGGATGCTTTTCCAGATTTTTGGGCCATAAACGGTCCCGAGTCGTGCGCCTCCTTCAGGTAGGTCATCAGCTGAAGGTTGTCGGCGTGGGACTAGGAGGTCGCTTAAGGGCCTTCGAACGTGCATGAATTGGGCATTCTCTTTGCCCCGATAGGAGGCGGCGAGTGACATTTTGAGCAATTGTGGGTGTTAAATGCCCAGATCTTCTTTGTAAGGGCCGACCTTATGTCTATGGGGTCGCCTTCGAAAAGGTGAGGCCATTAGGTCTGAACATGAGAGAGAGACGAGAATACTGATGGAGAGAAAAATGCTCCTCAAATGACGGCGGTTGCGCAATGCCTTGTCTAAATCGAAAGACTGAGGGAGCTGTTTCACTTCGGTATCATGGTCGCATAATCTTAGGCAGTCCGATTATGGTAGCCAACGTATCCATTATTTTATCTGGTTATATTGTAACGTTTTTTAAGCATACCATTACATGTGCAGTACTTGAAAACGCCTTAATTGGTTATCGGCTAATTATTATCATTATTATTATTCAGAAGATGAACCCAATTCATATGAAACAAGCCCACCAAAGGGACCATTCACTTGAAATTCAAGCTTAGAAGTAATACAGTGTTCATTAGAAAGAAGTAACAGGAGGTAATGGAAAATAGAGAAAGAAGAGATTACTTGTTAAAACAAGGAAAAATAAATTGACGCTCTTCATATTTCTCATAAGTCGAGGTCTTCATGCCTTGGCCTCCCGAACGTTTGTTAGAAAATTAACCGTATGCCTGTGTGTGTGTGTGTGTGTGTGTGTGTGTGTGTGGGCTAAGGAATTCGAGTTAAGGGTTAAATTCCTAGGAAACTTTTGTCTCATTTTCATTTTCTCCTACACCTAAATTATCAATAAATTTTCCTTTCTTTCAGACATAACATTTCATTTTTTATCTCTTTACTTAGCACGTTAATCATTTACATAACCCTCAAGCGAGGAGACATTACAGCAGGTCAACTTGTGCCTTAGACCTGGACAACACATTCCAATCGTCAGCGTTTCTCTTATCGCTAATAGACTCGATTAGGGAGTTGCATTTTCCCCCGCGAAGCTACCAATAATCCATTATGTGTCCTAATTGCTAACCCCCATTCCTATGTGTTTACCAAAATGACTGTGAGCAAGTGCTAATGATAATAACTTTTTAAGTCTTATCAAGCAGGCACTTATTTGAGTCGAGTTACGAGGCCTTGGTCCGTGCTTGAAGTCAATAATACAGCCAACAGGCAAATACAAGCAATAGCGCTTTAATCACGCGGATCTAAACAGGAAGGCAGTCCACTATATCTGTTTGAGGCCGCAGTTAAATGTCCGCGCTGAAGTTTATGTAATTCGATAAAGGCAATGGGAGTTTGAAAGGACGATTGTTTATGTAAATATTTTTCGCTCTGCTAATTACTCTGGCTTCTCTCTCTCTCTCTCTCTCTCTCTCTCTCTCTCTCTCTCTCTCTCCTCTCTCTCTCTAACACATACTGGGCTCTTTAAGCTCTAATGTAAGCTAAATTACCCTTCAGGAATTAGATTTTAAATCGTCATTTAAAAGCAGGGCTGGGCTGTAGCAGAGATGGAGTACAAAGGGTGTTGCATCATTGTATGAACTGCAAAGGGTTTGTGGTGTTGACTTGGGAGAGTTGCTGATGGGACTTGCTTGAAAAAGAAAATATTTTTGGTTTGCATTTTCACATTCTGTCTTTTTTTATTGTAGTTTCTTGTACTACTTAATCTTCCGTTCTCTCGCCCGTCCTCTCTCTTAAATGTTAAAGTTTTTTTCTCTCCTTTCATTTCTTTCACTATACCTCCATTCATATTGTTTCTTCTATTTTACTTTCCACTCTCTTCTAACAATGTTTCAAAGTACAACTGCGAAGTTTTCCTCTTGTTACATCTTGTGATCGTCACCCGCCCCCCCCCTCCCTCTCTCTCTCTCTCTCTCTCTCTCTCTCTCTCTCTCTGGTTTACAGTAAGTCAGGAGGTCGTAACTCAGCTGGTTGAAATGGTGCACTCTGCCCTCCTTCACGCTTTTTGAAGTAATGGCAAATGATTTATTATAAATGAACCTCTTGTTACTGTCTGGTGTTCCACAGGGTAATCGTTTTGAACCTACGTGAGTTTCCTTGTGACATAATTTTTTGAACTGAGGTAAGATGACACTTGAGTAAATTATAGTTCATTTACAGCTTTTAGCTCTTTATTAAAGAAACTTATATCTTATTTTTTTAAATCAGATGATAATTAGTTGGTAGGAATGCCTCTGGGTAATTAATTGTGTTTTGGGTTACAATGGACTCTATAAGGTTTTGTCGTAGCATATAGATATGTCATCATTGCTGGTATTGTTCTGGAAATTAGACAAAAAGTGTTCAACTGCAGAAATATTTAAATCTGTGCGGCCTGGCCTGGTCTTTTGTTTTATTTGGAATATAGCCTACCTGCGTAGATGCCGGCGTCATCATCGGAACTCTTTTTTAGACAGAATTCCAGTTTCAGAATTACGCAATTTGCAGCAATCCTCATTTTCTATGAAATACTGAATTTACAGTAACGATCATTTTCCAGAGATCCTCATTTTTCAGAGATCCTCAGTTTTCAAATATCCTTATTTTACAGAAATCCACAGTTTCCAGGGTTCGACAATTTACATATATCCTTATTTTCCAAGGAATCCTGAATTTACAGTAATTAACCAATTTCCAAAATTCCACAGTTTCCAGAAATATTATTACTCAGAAAAACCTCATTTTCCATAAATCCTCAATGTACAGAAATCCACTATTCCATGGATCTTCCTTTGCCAGAGCTTAATTTACAGAAATCCACATTTGCCAGAAATCTTCATTTTCCAGAAGTCCTCATTTTACAGTATCCAGAATTCCAAAGTTTCCAGAATTCCGCAGTTTACAGAAATCCTGATTTTTCATGGAATCCTGAATTTAGTGTAACTCAATATCCAGAATTCTGCAATTTGCAGAAATTCTCATTTTCCAGAGATCCTCAATTTACAGGAGTCGCAATTTCCAGAGACCACGAGTAATTCACCTTTAGGTCAAAGAGCAGGATCAGTGAAAGCTCGGGTAACCTTGACTTAATTACCGTAAAATCTTCATTTATAGACTTTTTAGTTTTCTGTAAAATAAAACTTTTGAGATGGCTTTCTCTATTTTATTTAAGGTTAAAGTTAGCCATAATCGTGCTTCTGGCAATGCAACCACACAGGCCACCATGCCCAGCTGAGAGTTTCATAGGCCGCGTTTCATACAGCATTATATTGAAACCACCGTAAGATAAATCTACTTTCGGTAGCCTTGATTATATGCTGTACAGAAAACTGGATTGCGCCGAAGAAACTTCTTCAAATGATTCACTTGTTTGTTAAATAAAATGAGTAACGAAACTTATAAATACGGTTATTCGAATGCACTTACACTTTACAATTGAGTTATTACTTGCCGACAAAACATAAACATCTACCGATGTTTTATTAATTTTTTCCCGCTGTTAAACTCTTAACTTATACTATTCTCTCCGAAGAAGTTCTCATTTTTCAAGATCGCATTTAGTCCCGTATTTATTATTCTTGTCCGGTCTGTAATTACCTTTCATTGCTCTCGTTCTGTGTACTTTATGGATGTATTCTTTATTTATATGTTCTTGAGAATAGCATCTCTCACTCCCAGGACAGGTGCCCCGGAGAAGAGAAGCTATAGCTATAAATCCTTCCGTATCAAATGGATGTTTAGGAAGCCCTTTGCCAGCGCAGTAATCATAACATGAGTTATAACGAGCAAATGGCAGAGAGAGAGAGAGAGAGAGAGAGAGAGAGAGAGAGAGAGAGAGAGAGAGAGGTACGACTGAAAAGCTCTGGGATTGTTACTTTTAACTTATATGAACTTAAGAAATGCGTTCCACATTTCTAGTTTTCTGTAAAAGAAAACTATTGTGCCGGCTTTGTCTGTCCGCAGATCTTAAAAACTACTGAGGCTAGGGGGCTGCAAATTAGTATGTTGATCATCCACCCTCCAATCATCAAATATACCAGAAATGCAGTTCTCTAGACTCTGTAGTTTTTATTTTATTTAAGGCTAAAGTTAGCCATGATCGTGCTTCTGGCAACGATATAGGATAGGCCACCACCGGGCCGTAGTTAAAGTTTCATGGACCGCGGCTCATACAGCATTATACCGAGACCACTGAAAGATAGATCTATTTTCGGTGGCCTTGATTATGTACAGAAAACTCGATTGCGCCGAAGAAACTTCGGTGAATTTTTTACTTGTTTAGCCTGTGATAAGTTGATCCCAGATTAAGAATGCATGAAAATGTTTACAAATATTTATGCTTTTCAGCCGCATTGTTGATTATTATTAGAATTATTATTATTATTATTATTATTATTATTATTATTATTATTATTATATATTCGGATAGGAGAGAGATTTATTGCAGCAATGCTGAAAGAGAAATTTGACAATCGTTACCGTTTTTGCTTGCTTTTTTTCTATATATCTTATATTTTTTCACGTCTTTAATATTTAAAAAAAGTTCTTAGGAAATATTAAAAAAAATTATTTCTGGACAGATAATTATATATATTTGTTGCAACATTAAAAGAAAATCACAAGACAAATATTCAAAAAAGCGAAATTAAGTGCTAGCGAAACAACTGTTCCTTTA
>NC_061093.1:13867977-13875477 GCF_015104395.2 Macrobrachium nipponense | reverse complement strand
CTCTTTTTATTGACGCTTGCGATTCGAGTTCGATTTGGACGTAGCCCTTTTTGTCTGGCGCGTTTCCAGCACTTGATTATATATGCTTAAATTATCCTTCTGCTTTTCATTCTGAAAACTAATTGTCTACTTCTTTTTGTTTATGTTTACTCTTTTTGCCACTCATATTCTCCAAGCACTTCGTTTAATGAAAGCGGAAAAATATACTTCTCATTAGTTGTTGCCAGAGGACACGACCATAGCTCTATCTGTATGATTCATGGTTATATATCTAACCTTTTAGGAAAACTTTGGGTTTTTGTTATGCTTCCCTAGACTTTACATGGGGCTTCCGAAGCCTTTTGTTGAATGGTGGTGGAAAAACAGTTCTCAAACTTCCATTTTTTTAATCAAGAGAAGACGTGACCGCGTCAGCATATGTCATGTTTTGGTCTCAATACAATTTATTCTTATGCTCTTCCTTCCCGCCCTCCTCTTCCTCCTCCTCGCCTCCACGATTCCTCCTCCCAAGACTTTGGCATTGCTTGATTTGTGACGCAGTCTCGGCCCCACAGAAATACCTATGGCGAGTAAATGTACCGATTACGGCCCGATCTAATTAAGAGAAACCTGTAATATTAGGGTCGTTAGGATATTAACCGCATGACGTTTATCTGTTTACGGTCCAAATTTATGCCGTCACTTTTGGATTTATTACTCCTTCGACCCCCAACCCACCTTCCCCAACCCCCACCCCTAACCAACCCCCCCCTTTTATGCCACAATCTCATTTTCCGTAACCCCAACTCCGGAAACACTGGTGGGTCTGAGAACCCATTAGCCGTCAGTCTTACAAATTCTTTTGGAAGCCTTCGTGATCCATATCGCTAATTTTAAATTAAAGGAAAATAAAAGACTTTAATTATATTTTAACCTCATTTGGGATTTCGAAATGGCCGTAAGACCTTGTTAATGTTGTTGGCGTCTGGCAAATCCGTAAGTTTCAGCATCGTTTTCTGAAGCGCTGCGGGAGGGTTCAGATTGCAATATGTATGCATGTTGAAGTCGCCAGAATGACGAGTGCAAGGATGGAGAAAGTCTCAAGGAAAGGTGGTGTGCTCGATTCTAATTCTGCTTGCGTTTGAGTTTCTTTCGCGTGTTCGAAAATGATTAATTATTTCTAGTGACACAAAAAACTATATGAAAGCTTTTAGTCACTAGTTAAGTTATCATCACTGTCGATATGTAAACGGAGGTATAATAATATTGGTAAAATTATGAGAAAGTGATCATCATCATTATGGATCAGAAGTAACTCAATGAGGAGCTTCATATCATCGTCAGGAAACTATGAATCACCGTCATCATAATGAAATTTGCGACGCATATGATTATCAAGAGGATTAACATCACAACAGAAATACAACAATTATTCGTTTTTATCATAATTTCCATTATTAGGAATAATCATGGCACGGTGATTTTGTCTTTTAATATTTATTTATAGGAGGGAATCACACCAATTTCAGACGCGCGGAAGTTGCACATACATTTTGCATGGTCTTCTGCTCAAGTTTTTGTGTCTGTAGCGGTTATTATTGTCAAACTGTATTTTTTGTAAGGCAGTCAGTCGCCTTTCGGCAAGAAATTTTTGTTAGCTGATAAGAGTAAATATTTGCAGAGAGAGAGAGAGAGAGAGAGATGGTGGGGATATAGAGAGAGATGGTGGGGATATAGAGAGAGATGGTGGGTAGAGAAAGAGAGAGAGAGAGAGAGAGAGAGAGAGAGAGAGAGAGAGAGAGAGAGAGAGGTGGGTAAATAGAAAGAGAGAGAGAGAGAGTTGAGATAAAGCAACTTCTGGCAGTTAGTCGACTGTTTTAGGTTGTAACCAAGAGGAAAAGTTCATGTAAGTAGAAATATATATATATATATATATATATATATATATATATATATATATATATATATATATATTATATATATATTATACACACACATCACACACACACACACCACACACACACACACACACACACACACATATATATATATATATATAATATATATATAATATATATATATATATATATATATATATATATATATATATGTGTGTATGTATATATATATTTAAGTCGAAAAATATTTCAAAATAAACAAAAATAAAAACCCAACTGCAAGATCAGGTACTCATTCAGTACTCTTAAGAAATGTCAGAAAAATTATGACAGTACAAGATGAGTTTTTTAGTGAAAGTTCTTAATTTTTCGTGCTCGTTCATTTATGTCCTTGACTGCGCCTGACGCGAATCCTTCTTTTCCTGAGCATTTTGCTTTACTTTCATGCAATAACATAGAGCTCTTCTCCTTGACTCTCATCATTTTTCTCATTCTTCTTCTTGCAGGGAGAATTCTATTAGGGTAGTAATATATTGCACCTTCGCTTGAATTTCTGAAGTTCCAGATCCATTTTATAAATGTGTAATTTTTCTTTTGTCTTCAAAGGGTATTTTGAGTTTCGTCTTTTATTTCAACTCCTGATTCACTGAAAAAAAGGCTTGATCATTCTCATAACGCTTAAATTTCTCCTATATTTCTTTGTTTGTTTTTTATCTTTTTTTATTTTCTTATAACTAAAACTGTCCTTATGTCTTTCAGTTCCTATAGTTTTTTTCTTATAGTTACACATGCCCCTATAATTTTCCAATCTTTTCTTTTATTTTACTTATTTAATTTTTTTTTTGCTTTATAGGTAAACCTATCCTTATGTCATTCCAATCGTATATTTTTCTTTCTTTCTTACACCTAAACTTGTCCTTGTCTTTCATCCACAGTCCGTGTTTTTTTTTTATAACTAAACCTGTCCTTATGTCCTTCATCCACAGTCCCTTAATTCCCGTCCTAAGTTTTTTCCTTCACTGGGAGTTAATCCCGTTATCTGGGGACTTTTATTCCCATATTTTTTTTTTCTGTGTAACTAATTATTATCCCTATTTCCTTTTTTGTGTTTTAGAGCTTTGATATATGTATTGCGTTTCCCCGGTTAGTATTACCGAGGAATCTTTAAAATTATTGACGTGTGTATAATATATATATATATATATATATATATATATATATATATATATATATATATATATATATATAATGTGTGTGTGTGTGTGTACCATACATTTGTATGCATATACACTTAGGATCGGATGGAATGATAGCAAGATACACAGATATTCAATCTATTCATTTTCAACTTTAAGAGTTCACCTTTTCCACAATAACTTCCCACTAGAATCGGCACAACATCCCCCTCCCCCACCCCTTTCCAACTATTACCCCCTCCCACCATTCCCTTACAAAGTTGTCGCTCCACACACACACACATGGGCATTGCTAAGCCATCCATCACGATATACCCACCTAATACCACCTCCCCCCCATTACCTCTTTCTCCTCCATCTGTGTATCTCCTCCTTAAAAGGATACGCAGGATATGAGAGCAGAACGAAGGAAAGGAAGAAATTGAGGAGGAGAGGGAGAGAGAAAAAAAGGCTTGAGAACTCTGGAGGGATGGAGATACGAAGGGAATGATGAGGGGTGAAGTGCAAGAGGGGGAGGGGAGGGGAGGGGGAGAGTTAGAGAAACTGATGAGTTTCGGAGGGGTGGCAGGAGGGCGAACCCAGGAGAATAGCATTCGATCAACAAATATGTTGGTAATTACAGGGTGTCTCAGGAAGTTTTGACGCGATGCGGTGACTTACGATGGCTATTGATTATGCGTCACTCTGTACAGCCTCACAATTCGCTGGGACCCCCAAGATACACACACACACACACACACACAACACACACACTCCATTTAACCCCCTCCCCCAATCGTCCTCTGGAAAACTCCATCCTCTTTCCTATAATCCTCCTGTCGTCTCTCATCTATTCTTTTAATCTTCCTCCTTCTCTTCGTCGTCGTCCTCCACCTCCACCCCCTCCCACTCCTCCTCCTCCTCCTCCTCCTGCCCTCCTCCTCCATCATCCTCCTCCTCCTCCTCCTCCTCCTCTCCTCCTCATCATCCTCCTCCTCCTCCCTCCTCCTCCTCCTCCTCTTTTCATGTAACCCCTCTTGTAGGCTGACCCATAAATGTTCCTTGATAACACGGCCTTCGTAGGCTGTCGGGTTTGATGGACTGTTGGAGGAATATAAAGGGAGAGGGGAGGGGGTAGGGGAATGAGAAGGGGTAGGGGAGAAAATATCGGTCGAGGATTGGGAGGATTCGATGTACGGCTGTGATAAGACTTGAGATGATGGTATTAGCAACCAAGATAATGGAGAAATGTTGTGTATGTGATTCCGGGGATGAGAACATGAAATTATTTATATAAACGAAACCTTCGTCAGCATTCGTATGCACTTGAGTATATTTGAAACCAGTCATTGTGGTTTCAAGTTCGTTCTGTTATTGCGTGGCAGTAAAGCCAATTCACGCTAGTGTGTCTTTAGAAGTGAACAGTCTGTCAGTGTTTGGAAGGCATTCGCATTAACAGCAGTTCTGCAAACTAATTTTCCATTCCTTTTTTAAAATTGGTCAAAGGTTATTGAATTGTAAATAGATATTGTATCCAAAAGCATGTCGCAGGATGACGAATAAGGAAGCAATTTCGAGTTATATTATAGTAAGCTAGACGTATCACACACATAGATATCGGATGCTATGTTGCGTTCAAAACCCACTGTAATCAACAACATAGGTGGGGAGAGTAATTGCATCCACTAGTACACATTAACAAGTCAGTGATACAGTTATGCATTGAAATCTCCTTCCCAAATATTTTCAGTGCCGTACGGAGAGCGTCCCTTCGGCTCGTATCTGCGCCCACTTTAGAGCGTTTTACTTTACCTCTCCTTCCTTTCTTCCAGTTTGCTCTCCAACTACTCCAACTCCCTTTCTTCTCTTCCTTAATGATGGCTGAAAGTCAGATTTTCACTTGTGACAGATCATTTTTCTCAGCGCAGCATTTATTTCCGTTCGAAAATTAATGCGCAAAATAACACCAGTATAATAGATCATTCATTAATTGTTTTATTCGACAGTCAGTACTCAAAGACTAACAGAACATCTGAAGCCTACTTAGGTTTTGTCATCAACAAAGGACGAAGAATTATAACGCTAGGAATGATCACACTCGTCATTTCTAAGACGAGAGAGAGAGAGAGAGAGAGAGAGAGAGAGACAGACTCAAGCTCACAGTGTGAATGTTGGGATTAACGATTGGCTTGCAGCTGTTATTTTGCATCAATACAGAATATTTTGTTTCTTTTAATTTCAGTAGTTTTAGTTGAAGATTGAGTGTGTTTGTGTTTTATTTCTTTTGAGAGAGAGAGAGAGAGAGAGAGAGAGAAAGAGAGAGAGAGAGAGAGAGAGAGAGAGAGAGAGAGAGTGAGAGTGAGAGTGAGTGAGTGTATGTGCACGTATGTGATTAAACTGGGATTGCACTCTACTGGAGTCTGGATTATAAGCGGTTTTCACTATGAAAGGTGTTAGATCATCATCTCTTAATTTTGATAAAATAATTCATCTTTATTAATTAGACGGGTAAGAGATGGAGGTCCAGTTATTCTGACGTATAATAAAATCTTCCCTGAACAAGTATAAATAAAAAAGATAAAAAAAAAAAATAAGTTTCAGGGGTTCACATTGCCAGAGAAGAGTGTGGAAATCGCACCGATCGCATCGCCGCCGAAGTCGTATTGTTCTGGGCCTGAACCTCCTGACAAGTTCCATTCGTGTAATCTAGAGGTTATTTTTTACCCAGTCGCGAATCTTTATAATGCTTTCCTTCCTGTGCACCGTACTTAAGGCATCAGTTATTTTTTTCTTTCTTTCTTTTCCAAGTCAGATTTGCTTGCGTTAAACGAGGCTTCTCTTTCTTCTTCTTCTTCTTCTTCTTCTTCTTCTTCTTCTTCTTCTTCTTCTTCTTTCAAGACGGTTTTCGAAGATGGGGATCGGGGAGCTTGAGTCTCTATTTGGTTAATTAGAACATATATATTTTTTTTTTTTTTTTTTTTTTATTTTTTTTTTTTTTTTTTTAGGCGAATTTTCTATCCACTTCGTTCGCTTCTGAAAACAGTTGTCGTTTCCTAAGTTTATGAATTTATCAAATACATTCTAAGAGATGCTGAAACTTTACACTTTTTTTTCTTTCCACTTAATCAGCTTCTGAAAACGGTGTTCGTTTGCGAAATTTATGAATTGATCAACTAGATTATTATAAGGGACACTGAAACTTCACACTATCAATAATCATCAAGTAAATAAAGGGAATGGTTCCTTAATGACAAGTTACTATGAAGGAAAATTGGATCATGAAATATGAGACCAATTTGAGGACTTCCAGACATCTTTATAGAAGTCTGCCAAGTTTGTAGATTTGTAGGGATGCTGATAATAGATTAAAAACTCTGTGCATAAGAACCAATTCTTGGGGTAGAGCTTTTTTTTAGAAATTCTTTTTTATTTTTCAAATTTAAAAAATCGTTCCCAAACTCCTTAATGTTTGTTTTCTTGAGTTACTCCTGCTTCCTTTTAAATTCCCTAGTTATCCCAAGCCTTAATGATAATTTTGTGGAACAAATAATTTTTTTCGTAATTTTCCAGAGTATCAGACAAAAAAAAAAGTTCATCCACGAGGCAAACATTTAAAGGAATTCAGTAGTAAATAATGGAATAACTTCCTTTCTAATGTTTGGGTCATCACGGGTAATTGAAAAAAATCTATGAGGTATTTTTTTAGTTTTCGGAAAAGAAAACTATTCTGCCGGCTTTTTCTGTCCGTCCTCATATATCAAAAACTACTGAGGCTAGAGGGTTGCAAATTAGTATGCTGGTCTTTCACCCTCTAATCATTAAACATGCCAAATTGCGACCCTATATCATCATTAATTTTTATTTTGTTTAAGGTTAAAGTTAGCCATAATCGTGCTTCTGGCAATGATACAGGTCAGGCCACCACCGGGACGTGGTTAAAGTTTCATGGTCCGCTGCTCATACAGCATTATACCATACCCATCTAAAACCATATTGATTTTTCATAGAGATTTCAGTCCTTTGCTTCATATTGACTTAAATCCGATGTTTGAGAAATATCTAATGGGTTGAGCCTAATGTCTTTCTTTGATTTTTTCTTTTTATTTAAGGTAGTAATACAGGTAGCCTTGCTTTGAAATTATTGATTAACCCATAGTATACCCTATCACGCGGGTAACGTTCGATTCCTGCCACGGTCATCATAATTTCTTCAGTTGGATCTTAGGCTTTGAGGTGACAGGCATATCCAAACCATAGAGGGTATATACCGGGAGTTGCGATCTCTATAGCAATACTACTTTAGTTCGGTGGTCTTCTACCAGGGCGGCGCTACAAAGCCTTGCGGCCATTTTTAAAGGTCTGGTAACCTGCAAATTGCGATTGTGATTTTTTTTCTCGTCGATGAGCGAGTGTTTAGCGAATTTTCAGGGTTTAGTAAGTGTTTAGTG
>NC_061093.1:13852977-13860477 GCF_015104395.2 Macrobrachium nipponense | reverse complement strand
CTTAGAACTTTTAAAATGATCCTGAATGTTGTTCAGTTAAATTAGACAGGTTATAATGTATGCCTTCTAATTCTGGAACCTGTAAAAGAATCTTCAAAGTTACACAAATTAGACTGGTTATGATGTATAACTAATCCTGGTTATAATGTATAACCTCTAATCCTGTATCTTTTAAAAGAATCTTGAAAGTTACACAGTTAAATTAGACCGGATAGAATGTGCATTTATAATGAGTCAAAGGATTCTTTTTTTCCATAGAAGCTTCTACAATGTGCTCAAGAGCTACCAGAATAGATCTCTTTACCCTTCGTGATGGCCTCGACAGACCCTCATGATAGTGATTGTCCTGCATAACCAACCATAAAGGTCTGCTAATCATAGATGCCCGCAACATCCCTGACTAATCTTGGGAGAAGAAGATGAAATTATATACACCTCAGAGAGAGAGAGAGAGAGAGAATTTACCGTTGGATGGGTTTCCATACGGTTCGATTCCCATGTGTCGATGATGGCTCTCTCTCTCTCTCTCTCTCTCTCTCTCTCTCTCTCTCTCTCTTTATCACCGATCACCTAATTGGAAAAGTTGCCATTTTAGCAGACTGCCCTCTCGTCCCCCTTATTCCTCCACCTCCACCTCCCCCCCTTACACCCTCATCCCCTTATCCCCAAACCCTCCCTAACCCCCATCCCATCCCCCTCCCCATCCCTACCCCCTTTTTCCTTTTGGCTAATCAAAGTGTCTGCCCCATAACTCATTTGGCATCCAGTGCTCACATGTAATTATATCCACTTCTGCTGATTGGCGCTCCTCCCAGAAACCTCTCTCTCTCTCTCTCTCTCTCTCTCTCATTCTCTCTCTCTCTCTCTCTCAACCCCTTCGTTCGTCTGCCCTCCACAACACGACGTTTCGGCATACCCAGTATAACAGTCGGTCATCCCAAGCTTGTTTTTACCCACCCGCCCTCCCCCTCCCCTCCCCCCTCCAATTCGCTTTATTGTTCCTATGTATCCGTTATCACTCAGCTCTCAATTCCCGTGTTCTTGGTTTCCCGTTTATACTTTTCCTTTTACTTTATTTTCCTGAGTATGGCTTCTCATTTACGTCTACCTTGATTAAGAATTTCATTTTGATGTCGTGGAAAGGTATATTTTGAATGACATTTTCTCTTTATTCGAAGTTTTTCCGTTTGTATGTATCAGCTAACAGTGTAACGAGTAATTATGAAAATATAATAATGATAATAATAAAAAACTATGATAATAATAATGTCCTTATTTCAGCCCAGGGTTATATACAGATAGACAATGATATATATAATAAAATGCAAAATATTTATGTACAGAGGATACAAAGATATTATGATGAACGTTTTCATATGCAACTATAAATGAAAATTGTCATATAGCATGCCACCTTTCGTTTATTGTTCTATTTAATTTTTTGTGCTATTATCACTATCAAAGCTTTATGCTTAACATTCAGTCCTTTCCCTTCCCCATATACATTATTCCCAGCTCTAGAAAATGGAATTTTGTGACTCATAGTGACTTGCAGACTAATAACAAATACCGATACTGCTCTGTATATAATAAATAATAATAATAATAATAATAATAATAATAATAATAATAATAATAATAATAATGGACTCATAAGGAGGCAGGATGCAACCCTTAAACTTACACTATAAATACCTCCCAGTCGAATTGGATGACCGAGATAGACAAAATAATAATAATAATAATAATAATAATAATAATAATAATAATAATAATAATAATAATATAATAATAATCAAATTTTATGACAGTCGATATATTTTAATAAGGAAGGATGTCTTTACCTTTAATGAAAAAGAGGTGAAAATACAATCTTAAAAATTTACCAGATTTGGTTATTCGCCGATTTCCGTTACCTAATTTTTACTTTCTCGTACTTATGCCTATAATATTCTTAACTATTTTACATGCGTTGTTGTTGTTTTAGAAATAATTACCCTTTTTTTTGTGTGTGAATGATCTTTTAAACATTACTTTCAGAGATTATAAATCTCTGTTTGTTTTTATTGAAGTGAACCTCCCGCGTCGTCATCCCTTTCATTGCTAGAGTTTAAACTCACTATTTCCTTTTCAATCGCTTAATTTTTCATTTTTAGTTTTCTGTAAAAGAAAACTTTTGTGTCGGCTCTGTCTGTCCGTCAGCACTGTTCTGTCCGCCCTCAGATCTTAAAAACTACCGAGGCTAGAGGGCTACAAATTAGTATGTTGATCGTCCACCCTCCTGTCATCAAACATACCAAATTGCAGCCCTCTAGCCTTAGTAGTTTTTATTTTATTTAGGGTTAAAGTTAGCCATAATCGTGCATCTGGCAACGATATAGGACAGGCCACCACCGAATTAGTTAGTTTTCCTGCATCCTCTCTTCAATCTTGTTGTCCAACATCTCTAAACTATTACTTGTTAGTACAACTGTGGGGGTTTCCTCCAGCTACACCTTTAGATCCTTGTTCTTGGTTTCTCCTTTATCAACTGGCTCTCTTTATTTTGCTGTCCAACCACTCCAACTCCCCCCTTTCCCATGTCGTAAGCGCTTGATGGCAGAAAGTGCCTAGTGAATGGCCTGGCTGCCTAAATTTTAATAATAATAATAATAATAATAATAATAATAATAATAATAATAAGAATAATAATAAAACTCCTATTCTAAATATTAGAATAAATAATGTTTCTCTTTTATCTATTTTTCTCGTATGCTCAAACAAATGCAACAAACGATTCTGAATTCTGCTTCTGTACTTTTCTAGTTGAATTCTTCTCTTATGGACTAATTACCTTCTTGTCCTAATTACTTCCTGAATCTTGTAAGCATAATATAATATACGTTGTTACTATGTTAGTGGTTTTAAAGATCGGAAATCAAGCAACTAACGAACGTTATGTACCCGTATGAAATTTTATGGTTAATAACTAATAATGGTGTTACTTGTTTAGAATGAGCAGACATTTCAACTTAGAAAAAAAATCCCTTTCCCTTTCGCAGAACCACTTGTAAGCATAAAATGATATACGTTGTTACTATATTAGTGGTTGTACAGATCGGAAATCAAGTAACTAACGGACGTTATGTACTCTTATGAAATTTTATTGTTAATAACTAATAATGGTGTTACTTGTTTAGAATGAGCAGACATTTCAACTTAAAAAAAAATCCCTTTCGCAGAATTGAAATCTCAAGGATTCAAGGCGAGGACACACGATACACTATGAACATAAAACAATTCAGTCTGTATTTAAATAATTTACTTACATTTTTATCTATTTACTGTTAATTTGGTTTTTTTCTAATAACTGGTGTCTTCTTCCTATATATCTACTATTACCTTCTGTTACCATCTTTCTCATGAACACCATAATATTCTTTGGAAGCTTGAATTTCAAGTCAGTGGCCCCTTTGGTGGGCTTGTTCCACATGAATAATGTTCATCTCCTGAATAATAATAATAATAATAATAATAATAATGATAATATGAGCTTCAGTTTTTTTCTGAAACTCATTTTATTATTCAATACTTTGTCTTTACTAAAAAAAAAAAACGCAAAATTTTTTATTGTCGAGAGTTGTACCCTGGCGCACGATCGAATTTCACATTTTTCAGGCGCCTTTACCGTTCTGAATTTGTTTTCAACATAAAAAGTCTATTCAGTGAGAGAGAGAGAGAGAGAGAGAGAGAGAGAGAGAGAGAGAGAGAGAGAGAGAGCCACCTTGTCAGATGCTCCTTCATTAATCTAAACTGAACTGAATTTGTTTTAAATACAAAATGACTGTTCAGCTGGAGAGAGAGAGAGAGAGAGAGAGAGAGAGAGAGAGAGAGAGAGAGAGAGAGAGAGAAATTTGTTGTCCACCGGACAGTTAAAAGCTGTTAATGTAGATAATCACTCACCCACATGGCACTGTTAACTGTCACGTGACTGATGATGGTGATAAAGTGTCTAGACTCAGCTGTACGGGTTTACGGATAGGCTATATAGAATTCGTATTTTGTTAGTATTTCTCTCTCTCTCTCTCTCTCTCTCTCTCTCTCTCTCTTTATTGCCCTTTAGTGTCCATTCGACTGTTATTTCTCCTCCTTTATTCAGTTGGTTAAAACCTCTATTTTATCTTATCTTCCTTCACTGTATACCATACCCCTTTCTGTTTGTCTCTCTCCTCCTCCTCCTCCTCGCCTCCTCCTCCTCACCTCCGCCTCTTCCTCTTCATTCCCTTCAGGGGGCTACTATTCCTCTGCTTCTACCCACCTCCCACCACCTCTTCCTCCAAACCCCTTTTCTCTCACCCGAAGGAGAACCTCCCTCCTCCTCCTCCTCCTCCTCTTCTCTGCCATTCTCTTGACTCCCCTCAGCTTCCCCTTAACTGTAATTTCCCTCCCTTCCGCTCCTCTACCCACCACCCCATTCCTGAAAACTCCTTTTAATCTCTCACCTGAAGGAGAGAGAGCCTTACTCCTTCTCCTCCTCCTCCCCTGCCCTGGTAATCTCTTCACTCCCTTCAACTGCCCCTTAACTGTCATGTTCCCTACCCACCACCCCATTCCTGTAAACCTCTTAAGTCTCCCTCTCCCACCTGAAGGAGAGAGCCTTCCTCCTCCTCCTCCTCCTCCTCCTCCTCCTCCTCCTCCTCCTCCTTCTTCTTCTTCCCACGTCCTTGGGCGGACCTCCTGAGCCTCAGTGCATCGCCACGCAGAGTCAGACAGATGATCGGGTAATCGCCTATATATCATTCAAGTCCAAATGCTAACTACCACTAAGTCATTTCCTGTTGGCCCACTTCAGGAAATTCTCCAAGAGCTCCAAAATAATAATAATAATGATAAGTTGGTGATAATGGTGATGGTGACTTGCTTATCACTGCAGTAGGAGGCAATGCTACATGCAATGATGGAATGTTTTTAAGTATTATTTTTTCGTATTTCATGATTTATCGAAAGGAGGAATGCCTCGCCCAGCTGGTTCTCTGAACGGCTGTTTGATTGTTAAGTCGTGCGAACAGTTTGTTTTTCTATTGGAAGTGGGCTTTGCTGTGATTGTTGTATTGCTACCACTGATGAGTCAGTTGCAGTATTATTATTATATTATTATTCAGAACTGAAAGCCACAGCTGTGTTAAAAATATTCATGTACATTTTTAACTCTGTACATGAATATTTTAACACTGCTGTGGCTTTTATTTCTCTATATTATAACAGCCTCGTTACAGGATTTGTCTAGTTTCATTGGTGTTATTATTATTTATTAATATTATATTATTATTATTATTATTATTATTTTTTTTTTTTTTTTTTTTTTTTTTTTTGCTCTATCACAGTCCTCCAATTCGACTGGGTGGTATTTATAGTGGTGGGTTCCGGTTGCATCCTGCCTCCTTAAGAGTCCATCACTTTTCTTACTATGTGTGGCCGTTTCTAGGATCACACTCTTCTGCATGAGTCCTGGAGCTACTTCAGCCTCTAGTTTTTCTAGATTCCTTTTCAGGGTATCTTGGGATCGTGCCTAGTGCTCCTATGATTATGGGTACGATTCCCACTGGCATATCCCATATCCTTCTTATTTCTATTTTCAGATCTTGATACTTATCCATTTTTTCCCTCTCTTTCTCTTCAACTCTGGTGTCCCATTGTATTGCGACATCAATGAGTGATATATTCCTCTTGACTTTGTCATCAACGTCCATGTCTGGTCTGTTTGCACGTAATCACCCTCTATCCGTTCTGATACCATAGTCCCAGAGGATCTTTGCCTGATCGTTTTCTATCACTCCTTCAGGTTGGTGCTCGTACCACTTATTACTGCAAGGTAGCTGATGTTTCTTGCACAGGCTCCCAGTGGAGGGCTTTTGCTACTGAATCATGCCTCTTTTTGTACTGGTTCTGTGCAAGTGCCGGGCATTCACTTGCTATGTTGGGTTTATGGTTTCATTTTTCGTATTGCACTTCCTACATATGGGAGAGATGTTATTTCCGTCTATCGTTCTTTGAACATACCTGGTTCTTAGGGCCTGATCTTGTGCCGCTGTTATCATTCCGTTCAGTTTCCTTCTTTATTATTATTATTATTATTATTATTATTATTATTATTATTATTATTATTATTATTATTATTTTATCAAAAAAAGAGATAACTGGAAAAGTTACATTTCTTTTAAATAACCATAAAATATTATAAATGACAGGGACTGTTTATGATTTGTGTATAGAATCAAAAACTTTCCAGTACACCGCAACCAAGAGTATTGTAGCAATATTGTTGGCGAACAAAATATCTCAAACTTAGAAAGATTAGTAAATAAACGTTATTTTGCCTTAGTTATTGAGCAGTGATAGATTAACGTAATACACATCCTTCTCTAAATGGACTGTTTCTTTAGCTATTATTGCAGTAGATTCTGTAATCGCGAGGTCATAAATCCATACAGAAACTTCGTTGTAATTTTTCTATCAATATATCACAAGCGAAAGCAGGCAAACAACATATAAAGCGAATATTACGAGAGAGAGAGAGAGAGAGAGAGAGAGAGAGAGAGGAGAGAGAGAGAGAGAGAGGAGAGAAAGGCATAGAGAAAGGAAAGGCATGTGTAAAAGAGAGAGAGAGAGAGAGAGATGAGAGAGAGAGAGAGAGAGAGAAGAGAAAGTTAGAATAAATTGAAGTAAAAGAAATGGAGAGAGAGAGAGAGAGAGAGAGAGAGAGAGAGAGAGAGAGAGAGAGAGAGAGAATAAAAAAGTGGAAAAATGAGAGAGAGAGAGAGAGAGAGAGAGAGAGAGAGAGAGTTACAAGGAGTTACAAGGATTAGGATGTCTCAAAGACTTGTTAGTCCATCTGAGGAGACATCGTGTGCCCACTTATCTATAGGAGCAGGTTTTACAATTCATTCACAGTATTCTAATGATTTTGTCTAGCTTTCTTTTGAACTCTTCCACACTGATGCTGTTTACAACTCCTGGTGGCAGTTTATTCCACGTGTCACACATCTTGTGTGTGAAGAAGTTCCCACAATGGGATGCGTTGTATCTCTTAAGTTCTAGTGTCCATCCATTATTTCTTGCTTGTTTTTTGTTTAATGTGAAGAGGTTACTGTCTACTTTAGTTATGCCTTTCAGTATTTTGAATGTCTCTTGTTGGTTATCCTCGCAATCATCGTGTTTTTAAGTTATACATGTTCAGGCTCTCTAGTCGTCTCTGGTAACCTATTTGCCAAATGGATGGAATTAACTCTGTGGCTTTTGCTTGTTTCCCTTCAAAACTATTTTTTATGTCCTTTCTTAGTGATGGTGACCAAAACTGTACCGCATATTCAAGATGAGGTCTAACTATTGATGTGTAGAGCTTGCAGAGCCGTTTCCTTGTTAATGTAATTGAACTGCCTCTTTATGTATCCCACTGGTTTCTGCGCCTTCTTTTCAGCTTTTATGCACTTTTTTGTGGATTTTAAGTCCTTGCTAATAATA
>NC_061093.1:13830477-13845477 GCF_015104395.2 Macrobrachium nipponense | reverse complement strand
TTCCCGTAGTCAGCTACAGCAACCAGTGCACCTCACGTGGCATACCTTAAGCATTACTTCAAGGTGTCTGCAGCGTTCCTTCGGCCCCTAGCTGGAACCACTCTTGAAACTTTCACTTTACTTCCATTCCCGCTTCCTTTCTTCAGTCTTGCTGTCCAACCTCTTTATGTTATTTTATAGTGCAACTTTTGGTTTTCTTCCAGTTCCACCTTAAAAACCATGTACTTCATTTCCTTTGTTTTTTTGCTCTTTATGTAGCTGCCTTACCACTATTAACTTCCTCCTTTTACTGTAAGTTAACCAATTCTAAAGATAAAGCAGGTGGGTATTGAATCACTAGGTACTATAGTAGATTCACATCACCGGTGCATCTGATGTCTAGGCCAGTCCCTTAAGACGCTCCTGATTGGCTGTTGATAAGCTAATCACGGGGCTGGAAACTCTCTCGAGAGTTCACATAGGCAGGATGTATGTCCCACCTCTCCAGAGAGATAAGTCTTTCAAAAGCATCCCTCAGGAGAGGTAGAACATACATCCTGCCTATATGAACTCTCAAGAGAAACAGAATTCCAGCCCTGTCACTGGCTTATCAACAGCCAATCAGGAGCGTCGTAAGGGACTGGCCTATTCATCAAATCCACGGCTGATGTGAATCTACTATAGTAAAGAGTGACTCCTTGTATACATTTGGAATTTGTTGGAATTGGGTTTATTCGTCTCTGCCTTTCTCGCCTCCCGGTAGCACGTTTTATCTACATATCTCCTCCTCCTCCTCCTCCTCCTCCTCCTCCTCCTCCTCCTCCTCCTGTCTTTTCTCTCTTTCCTTCGTCAGGTATGACATTGTCCTGTCATTTCTTCCCTCTGTTCATTTTCCAGAAAACCCATTTTTCTTTCATTTTCTTAAATTTTCGTCTTTGGAGAGGAGTTTTTTTTTTTTTTTTGGAAGCCCCGCCCCCAAACCACCACCCCCTTCCGCTCCTCCCTTTACTATCCCCTTACAGCACATTTTTCCCCCATACCCGATCCTAACCTTTCACGGATCTTTATATCACCTCAAGGTTATTCTTGTGATTCTGTTGTCACCTGTTTCACGGCGAAAAATGGCTAAGTCCTCAAACATTTAAATCAATGGGTGTACTTATTATAGCAAACCATACTTTTAATAGTAATAAATTTCCTTAGATTGCCCTAATTCCGTCACCATTACATACTGGTGGGGACGCGTAATGATGAAATTGCTCAGAATGACACAGGACGCTAATGATACAAATGATGACTTTTGAAGATTTGTCGTTAATGCCCCCAAATGACCGTCCTGCATTACTCCATTTTTTCAATTTTCTGGTAAAAGCGAGAAGTAATTGAAAGAAATTTATTGGCTGGTGTGTATAATGTGAAATAGCAATATGTGTATCTTCACGAGGGATTTGTATAATGCCATTTGCCCCTGTCACTTACAAATGCCCTCGTCACTTATGGATGACGAAGCAAAATGGGGCTAGACTATGTCCGCCCGGAAGTTAGAAAAGTGGCTGGTTATTTTCATGTCCTGCGCTTCTTCGCGGGAAACTATAAGAAGCTTAATGCTCTTGCGCAGTCTGTGTCCATTTCTGAAGAGTATGAGCAGGAATTGATTGGAAAAACAATAACAAAAAATGCTATTTTTATTTTACATTTGTTTCTGGAAGAGTAAATACATTATTATTATTATTATTATTATTATTATTATTATTATTATTATTATTATTATTATTATTATTATTGTTGTTGTTGTTGTTGTTGTTGTTGTTGTTGTTGTTGTTGTTGTTGTTGTTGTTGTTGTTATTATTATCATTATTATTATCATTATTATTATTATTACAATACAAAAGTCTGTTTAAAGGGATATATCTTTTCGTTTTACATTTATTTCTGGAAGTCGGTGAGGGCATTATTATTATTATTATTATTATTATTATTATTATTATTATTATTATTATTATTATTATTATTATTATTATTATTATTATTATTTATTCAAAATATGCTCATTCATATGGAATCATCTTGAAAGTTCTTTTCATCTTCAGAAACTTCCTACTATAAAATAGAATGTAGAGAGAGGATGGACTGTAATGGAGAAGAATACGACTAATTACCATGAGTCTAAAAACAGATACTAATACAAATTGAAAACAATGGAGAATGACAGAAGAAATAGGATGATCATGGATATTTTCCATAAGCGAAAACCTATTAAAATGAAGACAGTCATGGGTATTTGCAATAGTGAAAACTGATAAAATCCACACTGTCATGGGCATTTTCCTAAACTGAAAACGATATAAATGATGATAGTCCTAGGTATTTCATAAGTGAAAACTGATAAAATGAAGACAATCACGGGTATTTTCCAAAGGTGAAAACTAATAGATTGGAAAGTCATGGGTATTTTCCATAAGTGAAAACTAATAAAATTAAGACAATCATGGGTATTTTTCATAAGTGAAAAAGAGTTAAATGAAGACAGTCATAGGTATTTTCCATAAGAGAAAACTAATAAATGAAGTCATGGAAATTTCAAAATGGAAAATTTTCCAAAAGGGGAAAACTAATCAAATGAAACAATCATGGGTGTTTTTTCCATTAAGGGAAAACTAATCAAATCAAGACAATCATGGATATTTTCCATAAGGGAAAACTAATCAAATGAAGACAGTCATGGATATTTTCCAAAAGTGAAAACTAATCAAATCAAGACAATCATGGATGTTTTCCATAAGGGAAAACTAATCAAATCAAGACAATCATGGATATTTTCCATAAAGGAAAACAAATAAAATGAAGACAATCATGGATATTTTCCATAAGGAAAACTAATCAAATGAAGACAATCATGGATATTTTCCAAAAGGGAAAACCAATCAAATGAAGACAGTCATGGATATTTTCCATAAGGGAAAACTAATCAAATGAAGACAATCATGGATATTTTCCAAAAGGGAAAACTAATCAAATGAAGACAGTCATAGGTATTTTCCATAAGAGAAAACTAATAAATGAAGTCATGGATATTTTCCAAAAGGGAAAACTAATAAAATTAAGACAATCATGGATATTTTCCACAAGGGAAAACTAATCAAATCAAGACAATCATGGGTGTTTTCCATAAGGGAAAACTAATCAAATCAAGACAATCATGGATATTTTCCAAAAGGGAGAACTAATCAAATGAAGACAGTCATGGATATTTTCCAAAAGGGAAAACTAAACAAATGAAGACAATCATGGATGTTTTCCATAAGAGAAAACTAATCAAATCAAGACAATCATGGATATTCTCCATAAGGGAAAACTAATCAAATGAAGACAATCATGGATATTTTCCATAAGGGAAAACAAATAAAATGAAGACAATCATGTATATTTTCCATAAGGGAAAACTAATCAAATGAAGACTATCAT
Source organism: Macrobrachium nipponense (assembly GCF_015104395.2). Lineage (NCBI taxonomy): Eukaryota > Metazoa > Arthropoda > Malacostraca > Decapoda > Palaemonidae > Macrobrachium > Macrobrachium nipponense. Next base: position 13,842,033 of record NC_061093.1, on the reverse strand, counting down.
GGATATTTTCCAAAAGGGAAAATTAATCAAATGAAGACAGTCATGGATATTTTCCAAAAGGGAAAACTAATCAAATGAAGACAATCATGGATATTTTCCAACAGTGAAAACTAATAAAATGAAGACAGCCATGGGTATTTTCCATAAGTGAAAACTAATGAAAAAAATATCACTCGATAGGGCGAGTTCTTTTAAATGCGTTTTTAGACAACTGTTGTTTTAGTTACTGACAGGTGGTATTTTTTGCTTAGGTCATTCGCCATCACAGCTGTGCTACATACTACAGCCTCGAGAGTACAAAGTAGAGTAAGATCAATAAATTCTGTGTTACGATTTACAAAAGGTATAAAATCATAAGTCTTGTGTACCATTTATTGTTTACTTCGTCATACGGCTTGATTTATGCTGGGTTTCTTTATTGTGGAATTTTTGAAAGACGTTGCTTGTAAATGGATACTGACTGTAATGCTAAGTACAGACACTTCAACGTAAGGGTGCCTGCACACTAAATTTAACCATGTTATAAACGTATATCGGAAACTTATCGCAAACAAGTTGACAACATAAATACACGTCGGAAACCTATTGCATTCGTATCATAAACAGGTTAAAAACAACAGCACTTGTCTGGAACTTGTCGCATATGTATCATAAACAGGTTAAAAACCAAATCAAACGTCAGAAACCTGTCTCATGCATATCACATACAAGTTGACAACATACACAAAACTTGTGGCATACGTATCACAAACAGTTTCAAAACAAAAAAACTCGTCAGAAACTTGTCGCATGTGTATTACAAAAAGCTGAAAAACAAAAACAAACTTCAAAAACCTGTCGCATACAAATCGCAACAAAGTTTACAACATAAAGATACGTCGAGAACTTGTTGCATACAAATCACAAACAGGTTAACAGCAAAAACACATCGGAAACTTGTCGTATATGCATCATAAACCGCTTAAAAACAAATATAAACATCAAAGACCTGTCGCATACCACAAAAAAGTTGATAACCTAAACACATCGCCGGATCTTGTTGCATGCAAATCATAAACAGGTTGAAAACACGTCAACGACCGTAAGTGGAGAAAGTATTTTTTGGCAAATGCTGGATAATCCTAAGAAGCACTGGCTCGGCCTACCAGTAGGTCGTTAACTTGTATTTGGTCTGTTTGTGATGTTTGTGATAGGTCATTAACTTGTATTCGGCCTGTTTGTGATGTTTGTGATAAGTTACCAACGTGTGTTATGACATCATCTACTGGAGCGTGAACACACCTTGACAGATATTGTCACGTTATTTGGTTGCCAGTTAAGCCTTGTGAGCCCAGACCAACTCCTTTTTAGTTTTCTGTAAAAAAATATATTGAGGTAGTAGTTGTTGTAATCTGGATTATCATTTAAAGTTAAACAATATATGAAACAGTATGCTTCTGAGAAGCAACGGGTTTAAGATCTGGCCAACGATTCCTTAACATGAATATCGATATTTTATTCCTTTCTCTTTATAGGTAAGACGGAAATTTAGTTAATATTATCTTATTCTTGTTTCCCTCCCCAGGTCACCTCTTTAATCCTTCCACCAGCCCTTCCACTCACCTAGGGAGGGGGTGAAGGAAGGTCAGTTCATTCTCCTTAAGTGATACAGATCTTATTTTAGTATCAAGTCAGTGTTTTATTCAGCGATATTTTGTAACCGTTGCAGTAGAGAGGTTTCGCAGAATATAGAAACACATTGATTCATTTTTGTTTCATCAATGCAGCTACATTGTTCATTGCAAGCAATTTGTCAATGTAGTTTGGGCGTCTTAAATTTTCATGATTCTCTCGCCACATTTTCAGTTTTCTGAAGAGAAAACTATTGTGCCGGCTATGTCTTTCTGCCAGCACTTTTATCTGTCCGCCCTCAGCTCTTAAAAACTACTGAGGCTTAAGTTCTGCAAAACTGGGATGTTGATCATCCACCCTCCAATCATCAAACATAAGAAATTGCCCTCTAACCTCTGTGGTTACTATTTTATTTAAGGTTATAGTTAGCCAAGATCGTGCTTCTAGCAACGCAACAACACAGGCCACCACGACCGGTTGTGTTTCGTGGGCCGCGGCTCATACAGCATTTATACAGAGACCAACGAAATATACTATATCTATTTTCGGTTGTCTTGCTTATACGTAGCACAGAAAAATCGATTTCTTCGACGCATTTTCTACTTCTTCAGTTTGTAACGGAGGAAAGATTTTTCAATAATTTTTAAATTTCAATTGGTTCCACGTATGGTAGTTACTGACAGTATCAGCAGCAGTTGTAGTAGAGTTATTACTTGCTTTGCCATGTTGTCCTTGTTGCATTTTTGTGATAAGAATTTTTTACAGAAATGTTCATAATGTAAACGTCCATTCTTATAATAACCAACTCTACCCAAAATGTGGTTTGTATCTTTCTGTGAAGACAGGTCCACTGACTCCTCTCGTCCATTTTTTCCTTCCGGTAAAGGCATAGGGTTGCCGTCTACTTGGACGTCTCATGACCAGAAGAAGAGGAGGAGGAGGAGGAGGAGGAGGAGGAGGAGGAGGAGGAGGAGGAGGAGGAGGAGGAGGAGGAGGAGGAGCGCCTCACAAAAAATAGAAAACTTGGATGTTGACACCATTATTCACCTGCTCAAACAGACAGAACCTTCTCTGATGGGCCGTTGCGGCGCGTGTGATGTGGTTAGCGCGTAGCCGTAAAATAATGATCAGAGATAAAGAAAATGGCAAATGTTTTGCTCCTGCGCATGCGCAGTCACATGGGGCTAGCAGCACGTGTTTCGTGGTCTGTTGATAATTGTTTTTGAACTTTTTCTGGTCGCATGCCTGGTTTCTCGTCTTTTCGGACCGTGGATAGGTTGATTGATTTTCAGTTTCTTTATTTATATGAAATAGTAATAGCCACAATGCCCTCTTAACTGTTCAAATTCTTCGCTCTTTTTTTTTATTTTATCCTTTTTTTATAAGCCTGTCACTTCAAAGCCTTGAGCTCCAACTTCAAGGAAATTCTTTTGAAGGAATCATGATGTCCGGTAGCGGGAAACGAACCCGCGATACAAAGAATATCTTTTAGTCTAATTACGTGAAATAAATATAAATTCATATTGTCATGCATTCAAATTTTGATTTATAAGATTATTATCCACCCAACTTCATGAACTATATAAGATTTTATATCTTCCTTCAGCGTTATCTAAATTAATTTGTTTTCAGAGGTTATGTTTCATTTATAGGATTATCTGTTGATGACTAAATATGAAATGAATATAAATCTATAATGCTGTGCATTCAGATTTAATGTATTTATTAGAATATTCTTCAGTCAAGCTTTAAAAATGTGAAAATTTTGTGTCCTGTACAGTTCTCTGGTTGAATTCTATCATATTGAGACATATGGGAACTTTGTTATATCTTTATACATCCGTTTTCCAGACTTAATGCTTCACTCACTTATCCGTCGCTGATCAGAAAAATTAGGTCAGGTGTCTATAAATGGAATAAGTCGGCCTACCGCGACGGCAAATCGCGTGAAGCGCTCGCTCAACCACCACTATTCTTATACCTCGTGGAAAAGTTCTCGAGTGTGGCGGACCCATTTCGGCCTCATTAAGAATACGTTCCACTTTATTCTCGGCCGAAAAGCTTTGTAGGTTACCTGCTGAAAATTTCACCTTTTCGGGGCTTTTTCCGTTGACTTCATTTTGTTTCTGTCCATTTTTTTGTTTTTTTTTTGCTTTGTCATTGATTTTTCCCGTTAACTTCATTTGTTTCTGTTCCTATTCTTTTTTTTTTTTTGGGGGGGGGAGCCCTTTGTCATCGTTTTTTCCCCGCTAACTTCATTTGCTTCTGTCCCTATTTTTTTTATTGTTTTTTCATAGTTTTTTTTCGGTAACTTCATTTTTTTTTTTCTGGTCTTTTTTTTTTTTTTTTTTTTTTGCTTTGCCATCTTTTTTTCTGCTAACTTCATTTGTTTCTAATCCTTTTTTTTTCTTTGTCATCTTTTTTTCTTCAACTTCATTTGTTTCTGTTCCATTTTTTCTTTGTCCTCTTTTTTTTCTGATAATCTCATTTATTTCTGTTATATTCTTGCTTTCTCTTCGTTTTATCCTACTAGTTCTTTTGTTTCTGTTCCTATTTTTTATTTTTTTTTTTTTTTGCTTTGTCATAGTATTTTTCGGCTAACTTCATTTGTTTCTGTTTCTATATTTTGTGCTTTGTCAGCGTATTCCTGGTCTTATATGCTTTATTTTTTTATTTCTGTTCTTTAAATGTTTATTATCCTTTAAAATTGTATTCGCAGTCTCAACTTATGCATTCCAGCATAGAAAGATAACACAAATTTTCTGATCAGCGACAGATATTTTTACATTAGTGACAGTAATCGTAGTTACTTTAGTAAAGACCGAGTTTACGAAGTAAGAAAAACGAGAGAATAAGGAAAATGGGAGAACATAGGACATAGGCAGGCTCATTTACTATTTTTTTGTCCATTGAAAGAAATCTATTTTCAACTCCTGAGATTTAAAATGATATAATATGCAATATACAAAATTGCAGCAGACTATTCTTTTATTATAGTATAAAATTATTATTAACGCACATACTATTTGCACTTTCTTTAGCCGAGTTTTTCGCTCATCTGAAAATATCCAGAATTAGGAGGTCCTTAGGGAATTCCTTCGCCTATATCTAAATAGTTTCTTAAAAATTAGATATAATTCGCTTTACAAGAAAAAAAACCTCATCTGAAAATTATCTACGGAAAATAAACGTAGACGAATTACCATTAGTTCTCAAACGCAGTTTTCATAGCCCTTATTATTATTATTATTGTAGTTGTTGTTATTATTATTATTATTATTATTATTATTATTATTATTATTATTATTATTACTGTGGTACTTGGCAAAATTGTTTCAGTATCTGTAATTATCGCATTACACCCCTCCCCAGCTTTGCCCAGATCTCTCTCTCTCTCTCTCTCTCTCTCTCTCTCTCTCTCTCTCTCTCTCTCATAACCCTTAGCGTTTGTCCATCATCTGTTGTACTTTGGCACAATTGTTTTCAATATCTGTAACTACCCACCTCACCCCTCACTCCACTCACCCCTTCCCCCCCCCCCTTCCCTTTCCCAGTCCCCATTCTCTCTCTCTCGTCTCTCTCTCTCTCTCTCCTCTCTCTCTCTCTCTCTGTGGAACACGTCATTAATCGTAGTCATCTCCTCCCTTGTAGCTTGGCAGTTGTGGCCCTCCCTGAAAACTCTTCATCACCTAGTCAGGTAAAGCCCTCTCATTAGTATGGTCTCTCACCTGAAGATATAGACTTCCTTGATACCCGGATACCCGCTCGATGTCGATACCCGGGCCTGATAGCCCTGGAGAGAGAGAGGAGGAGACAGACAAGAGAAAGAGGAGAAGAACAGACGAGAGAAGAGAGAACAGAGAGAGAGGAGGAGAGCAGAGAGAGAGAGAGAGAGACAGAGACAGAGAGAGAGAGACAGAGATAGAGACCTCTTTAGATATACCCCAAGCATACCTCTTACTCCGTTCCATGAGAGAGAGAGAGCTATAGCCACTGAAATAGAGAGAGATAGAGAGAGAGAGGGGGGGCGTCCTGATAGCCCAGAAGAGACAGAGAGAGAAAGTTGGTAGGTCATGAGATAGATAGATAGATAAATAGATTGATAGATAGAGAGAAAGAGAGTTGGTAGCCGAGAGAGAGAGAGAGAGAAAGGTGAGAGAGAGAGAGAGAGAGAGAGCGAGCTCTTATGATATACCCCCAGCATACCACAGGAACTGGCTCCTTCTCTCGCTCCTTCGTTCCTTCCATAACTCGAAGAGGCGACACACAATTACATATAATTACGAGTGTGTCTGAGGCCTCCTCGTAAACTGCAATTAAGACGTATTAAATAGGATGGGGAATGCCTCGGTCTGATTTTGAAAGGCTCCGATTGGTATATGACCCCCATAAATACGGCTATTCGTTCCACCGATGCTTAAGAAACCTCGCCCCCCCCCCCCCAAACGCCGCCCCCCAACCCCTTCTAGCTAATGTATAGAGGAAAAGAATAATTAGTGGAAAAAGGAGAGAGAGAGAGAGAGAGAGAGACGAGAGAGAGAGAGAGAGAGAGAGAGAGAGAGAGAGATACAAATGAATTACTGATGATGAAGACCATCTAGAATTGAAGAATGGCGAAAGAAAAGAATAAATGATGAGCTTGTTTTTTTATAGTTAGGTTCTCAGGAATTTTGTCATTAGGATATTTAATATTTTATATATACATATATATATATATATATATATATATATTATATATATGTGTATTATATAATATATATATATCTATATATATATATGTGTGTGTATATTACATATTTATATATTTATTACTGTGTATATATATACAAATATATTTATATGGAAATTCAATGCGATTTATGCCTTTTTAGGGGGATTGTGGAGGGTAGTGGTATGGCGGGGGCGCCAATTAGCTATCAGTTAGTTTTTTGGTGCATTATCATTATGGGTGGACGAAATCTCTCTCTAATGGTCGCTTCGAGGACAAATCATTCGTCTCCCATTAACTGTTGCTGCTAATTCGTCCGTGAATCACCTTACGATTGCCTGATGTTCTTTTCGATAAAAAAAAAAAAAAAGTCTCCGGTTACTTAGGCGGGCAAGTATCGATTCCCACGATGCTCGATGAAGATGGTTTTGTGGTATCTAACGGCTATTTCTCTCTCTCTCTCTCTCTCTCTCTCTCTCTCTCTCTCTCTCTCTCTCTCAAGAAAGTAATGACAAAAGTTAGAGCTTCAAGAACTGTATGAGAAATAGCAGATTGGATCGAAGACTGGCTAACTGATAGAAAACAGGGAGTCGTTATAAATGGTGAAGAATCAGAATAAGCAGATGTGTCAAGCGGAGTTCCACAGGGTTCTGTCCCTGGCCCTCTCTTATTTCTATTTACATTAATGATATTAATGTAGGCTTAACTAGAAGGATAATCAAATTTGCAGATGACACCAAACTAGGTGTAAATACAGCAGACCCAGATACAGTGGAAAGTTAAGAAATAATCTAAGGAAAATAGGAGAGTGGTCAATAAGATGGCAAATACCCATTAACCTGGATAAATGTAAAGTGTTACAAATAGGAACAAACAACCCTCATGTAAACTACATGCTGCTTCCCGAATAAGAAGAAGACCTTGGAGTCATTATTACCAAGGACTTAAAACTCACAAAATAAGGCACAGAAACTAGTGGGACATACAGAGGCAGTTCAAATACAGAAACGAGGAAGCTGTGCTGCCGCACTACACATCAATAGTTAGACCACAAATTGAATATACGGTACAGTTTTGGTCACCAACACTAAGAAAGGATATAAATAGACTAGAAGGAGTATAGGCTGGAGCGACAAAGTTAATTCAATCCATCAGGCAAACGGGTAACCAAAGATGACTAGAGAACCTGAACATGTATGACTTAAACACGATTGCGGGGATAGCCAAGAGAGTCATTCAAAAATTCAGATTAAAGAAAAAAAACATTTAAGGATGAAAAAAAAAAACTCTTAAATTTTTTTTTACTTGAGGTAAATAGCGAGTTTATGTAGTGGAGAAGAGTCTGTGTTTCCTCCTGAAGAGGATTTTTCTTTTTCCTTTAGAGAATCTTGAAAAAGGTTGTACCTTTTCTTCAAGAATTCCCCCCCCCCCCTTTTTTTTTTCCTTTTTAAGAAAACTAAGATTTCTCCAGAAGGAAAGAGACCTTCCTCTTCGGAAAAGAAATATGACTTTCTTAGAAGAAAAGTATTTTCTATTGTGGAGAAACAGGCCTTATAGAAAAGTACACTCGTGGGATTAAGTGTTTCCTTTGCTTGAAAGTTTTGCTTTCTATCAAAACTCTTCTTCAAGGGATCTGCCTTCCCTTAAAATATAATAAAATATAACTGAACTTGTGAAGATAAACCACTTAGATTTTAGGTCAAATAACATTGTCATTCAGACTCGTGTTATTACGGCAGTGTTTTGTTTGCATGTGTCAGTACGTTTTAAAATCATTCCTTCATAAAGCATTTAGCTAATTTTTCAGACAGCTACTTTTTCTCTTTTAACATGTTTCAACAGTGGGATTGTAGCATTTTACTTTGGACGCCACTGTATCGGGATGAAGACTTAAATAAGTTTGACTTTTCAAGCTTACCCCGCTAATTCTTGATCTCGGCTCACTGGTCTGGTTAAACTAAATAATAAATAATAATAATAATAATAATAATAATAATAGCAACTTTGCTGGGTAAAGTTGACGTGAATATTTCCGTTACTGTCGTCATATATTAATTTTTGTACCAACGCCTTTACTATTTTTTTAGCATTATTCTAATTCTTGCAACTCGACATGGTAAATCTTTAAATCTTGTGGTATTAAATGACAACTACTATTACCTAGAGGTTATAAATCTCTCTCCCTCTCTCTCTCTCTCTCTCTCTCTCTCTCTCTCTCTCTCTCTCTCTCTCTCTCTCTCTCTCTCGTGTTTTTGAAATATTATATTGAAATACGTTAGTATGGTCATCCATTTCAGAGTAGTGAGGATTGAATCTACCAGGAATAAGAGTTCTGCTCCCCATAGGAGGGGTAACGCCGTCAGTGCACCTCATGGGATGCACTGTAGGCATTACTTAAGGTTCTTTGCAGCTTCCCTTCGGCCCGAAACTGCAACATCTTTCATTCCTTTTATTATAGCTCCATTCATATTCTCGTTCTTTCTTCTTACTATCCACCCTCTCCTAACAATTATTTCATAGTGCAACTGTGAGGTTTTCCTCCTGTTACACCTTTAAATCAAACCTTCCTACTCTCAATATCCTTGCCAGCGCTGAATGGCCTCGTAGGTCCCAGTGCTTGGCTTTGGGCCTAAACTCAATATCCCGTTCCAAAAGAGTTCGGTTGAAGCGCTTCGATCGTAACTTGTTACCTAATTAAAATAATGCAAATCGTGCCTTGATGACTGGGAAAATATGTATGCAGCATTGGTGCCAGAGGGTAAATAAATACTAATTATGGAATTCTCATGTGATTTGGGCTTTTGACAACTGGTTGGTGACGCAGCCATTCACACAGATGCACTCGCGTTTTATATATCTATATATATATATATATATATATAATATATAAAATATATATATATATATATATATATATAAATTATAATATATATATATGTATATCTATGTATATGTATATCTATGTATGTCTATAATGTATATGTATATATATGTATGTATATGTATATATACAAATATATGTACATATATATATGGGTGTGTGTATATATAATATATATACTTATACATATATAACGTATATATATACATAATATCCAACTCTCAGTTATATAATTCACTTCCAACGTAAAGTGTCACATTTTATTTCCCTAGGTGTTAGGGATGGGGAATGCAGAAGTTTGTGAGTAGTGTATGTTATATGTATTTTGCCACTATTTGATTCTGTTTTTCTATTTGCTATTTATCAAATGTCCTTTTTACTATTTTTCGCAATGATATTTATCTAGTGTATGTAATATTTCGTGTATGTTAACGGATATAACATAATATTATGTTCATATGCACATGCTGCATATTATTCAAATACACCTGGTTCCAGTTTTGCAAACTAAAATATAACAGAATTTCACCTTTCTTATTTATGAAATTTGTTAGTCCACTGTAAAATCAATTGTAATGGCCATTACAACCCACACCCCCCTTCCCTCCGCCCCTCCATAGGCGTTACAATTACAAAATACAGGGCATTGAGGGAACTGACATTAGCCTCATATATCCGGCATCATTTCGGGAACCATTATTGTTATTGATATGTAAATACCGTTGCTCATTTCGGTTCGGCATCACGACGAGCTGTTTCATCAGTTAGAGGAACAGAAAAGTGATCGTGTGCAGTTAATTTGCATGGCGATATAGTTACATAGATATAGTTACATAGATGACCCGGTGTTGTGATGGTCAGTCGGTTTTATAAAAGTTTGGAAGGTTTGGTTTGACTTGAAAAGGGAAACATTTATTTTTTCTCTTTCTCTCTCTCTCTCTCTCTCTCTCTCTCTCTCTCTCTCTCTCTCTCTCTCTCTCTCTCTCTCTTTTAAAAACACAAGATACGTTAAAAAGCAATTTGTGTTATGCCTATGAATCTCTCTCTCTCTCTCTCTCTCTCTCTCTCTCAAAAAATTGTGATCTGTAAACAGCAACTTGTGTGTTATACCAATGAATCTCTCTCTCTCTCTCTCTCTTAAAAACACAATATACGCAAGAAGCAATTTTTGTTATACCTATGAATCTCTGTCTCTCTCTGTCTCTCAAAAAGTTGAAATCTGCAAAATGCAACTTGCGTGTTATACCAACGAATCTCTCTCTCTCTCTCTCTCTCTCTCTCTCTCTCTCTCTCTCTCTCTCTCTCTCTCTCTCTCTCTCTCGGAGACTTGAGATCTGTAAGAAGGAACTTTTGTGTTATGAAGCAACTTGGTTGTTATACCAATGAATATCTCTCTCTCTCAAACATACACACACACACACACACACACACACACACACACACACACACACACATACATACGTGTGCCCTAAAATAGTGTGCATGCCTAAAGTTTCATCATTTAATCTTTTTTAATTATATTTACGAAAAGTTTTAATTTTTCATCTCCAACAAATGGTTATATTCCTTTTTAAAGCCCTAATTTCCCAACAAAGATCTTCATATCAATATTTGTTAGGAACTGGCTTCATCCTTCGATGCGAGCTAAATAAGTCACGAAATCCCATGTGGCCTGTATTTTCAACCATACGTCAACCCCCCCCAACACACACACACACTTACTTCTCACTAGCATTTTGTCTAAACACATCTACAACTTTAGCTCCTTCACTCGAAGTGATTGACGCATCGTATCAATTGGCTCTAAAGCGAACGTGTACGTGTACGCGCGTGCGCGCTTATGTGTGTGTGTGTGTACGTGCATCAATGTCTGTCTGCCATTAGCTCCATTGCCTCTCTCTTCCTCCCCTCTACGTGAATTATATCTGATGCTCGTCGTGCGTAAATCATTTCCCGAAAATGACAGGTCCCTTTTTCCAGGTCTTGGGAGAAAACTTGGGGGTTTTGCCGCCGTAAATCGTCTGTGTTTTAAACTCTTAATCGTGTGTTTGTGGAGCGAAGTATTCTTTAGTGAGACTTTCATATTATCATATTTATTGTATACAACTGAGTTACGGTTGGGGCTGACGGACGAAAAAGTGCTCTAATTGATTGAACGCATTGTGGAAAGCTTTTCAGTTGTTCGCTCAGCGCATTAAAGGTTTTATTTGTGTTTTTCACAGAGTGGCATTTAAGAGCCATTCTTACCGTCGTCCGAACAGCATAATTAAACGCTTCGCTAATGAGGCCAAAGAGCCGAGGAAATCAAGCAGAAAACCGGGTCAGGAGAGGTCATAAATGACCCACCTGAATGGAA
>NC_061093.1:13805477-13827977 GCF_015104395.2 Macrobrachium nipponense | reverse complement strand
TGAGCTACGTTCCAGTGCTCTTTTGTTCATACCCATTTTTTTATTATTATTATTTTTATTAAATTTCGCTCCTGCTCGTCAGAGGTCGCGCGCGCGTGTGGGTATTTATTTCTTTTCGAATACAGGGACACTCGGCCCATCAACAGTAGTGTATCTTTTCAGTGATGTATAATAGGATTATTTATAGTCCCAGGTGTCAGTTGGGCATTTCAGTATTACCTGGCCCTCAGCCATACCCCACCCCCACCCCCACCCCAAATTCCTTACCTGTGTTGGCGGCCTTTGTTTGATTTTCGATCACACCTGTTTGATTAAAAGCCGAAGTAATCAAGGTAAGTTTCAGTTCATCATTATCTCTCCCCAATTCCCTACCAGTCTCGGAGGCCTGTCTGATCATATATGACACCCGAGTGTGATCTGTCATGATAATAGGAATATGATCCTTGATTCCTTTCTTAACATAGAGAATCATACCAAATCTGGAATAACTTATCGTGCTGGGTGTGTATAGATTCATTCTTCATTTGTTTACATCAATTCGCATATTCTGGTTTTCTGTAAAAGAAAACTTTTGAGACGGCTTTGTCTGTCCACCCGCACCTTTTCTCTCCGCCCTTAGGTCTTAAAAACTACTGAGGCTAGAGGGCTGCAAATTGGTATATTGATCAACCACCCTCCAATCATGAAACATTACAAATTGCAGCCGTGTAGCCTCAGTAGGTTTTACTTTAAGCTTAAAGTTAGCTATAGGGTAGGCCATCACTGGGCCGTGGCTGAAAGCTTCAAGGGCTGTGGCTCATATGCATTATACGCTATACAGAAATCTTTCTTTGGCGCATTTTTTGCTTGTTTTATTTTATGTTCGACGAATTGGTATCAGGTTGAATACTGCCCATTTTTAGGAGTTTTATCTTAGCTGCAACTGAAATGTGGAATAGTTTGCCTAGTTCAGATTTAGAATCTGATCACCAAATGCTTAAGCAAGTAGCAAATTCATTCCTGCTTTTTGCTGACGTCTCCTGAATCCTGGTTTTATTCTTTGTTTCCTTATAATCATTCATTTATCACCTTTTCCTCCCCGTAGGGGGGTAGTGCCGTCAGTGTACCTCACGAGGTGTACTGTAGGCATTACTAAAGGTTCTTTGCAGCGTCCCTTCGGCCCCTAGCTGCAACCCCTTTCATTCCTTTTACTGTACCTCCATTCATATTATCTTTTTTCCACCTTGCTATCCACCGTCTTCTAGCAATTATTTCATAGTGCAACTGCTAGGTTTTCCCTCCTGTTACAACTTTCAAACCTCCAACTCTCAATTTCCTTCCCAGCGCTGAATGACCTGATAGGTCCCAGTGCTTGGCCCTGTGCCTAACTCCATATTCCAATCCATTCCATCGTCTTTTCCTGTAACTTTGATCTCATTCCCGGTCTCTGCTGACGTTTCCTGAATTCAGTTATATTGGTTTTATTCTCTGTTTCCTTATATTTATTCATTTATCACCACCTTCTACGACTGATATCCCTTCGGAGACCTCGGGGGTATATGAGTTTGTTGATTCTTTCCATGATGGTTATCAGCTGAAGTTTAAAAAAAACGGGAAGATGATCAGTTATTATGAACGTGAATATATATTTTGTTTATTGTAAATATCCAGATGTGTGGAAAATATACGCTTCCAATCTTATTTTCAGTCTGGAACTCCACATCCATTTCTAAATGGACATTCCAGAATTGAAGACGAGCATTCAGAACTGACTCCAATCCTGAAAATACAAAATAGACAGGATTGACTGCGGTCCGCTCGAGTTGACAAGAAGCCGACCTTTCTAAGATCACAGTCACTCTGGAGTTGTTACTCAAGTGAGACAAAAAAAAAATTATATATAATACTTTTAATTGTAAAGGTGAAATAACGATGCGGGGGATAAGCACTGGACGAGCTGGTCAGCAGACCGTTACGGAACATTATAATGATAACCGTTAAAGGCGTTGGTCACTGGACCGTTACCTTGCGAAAGAACAGCAAGAAAGAGAAAGAAACAAAAAACTACTCCGAAATGAAAGCTGATCTTTCTCCCTGCTAGTCATTCGCGCGTCTCAGCGTCAGTTATAAGTATGCAGTAAGTGTTGCGTCCTGAAACATACCATTGAGAAAAATTTGTATGTAAATTTATGTATTTTTGAGTGCTCGTTCAAATAATTACTTGTATTACAGTCCTAATATTGGTAAATGCATTTACTTGTACATACTAGACAAAGGGACGTTGGACCTCTGGTACCATAGATAGGTGTCAAAGTATTTCATAGGCTAAATGAACATCTCATATAATAATAATAATAATAATAATAATAATAATAATAATAATAATAATAATAATAATAATAATAATTGAAAAAGAAACCCACAAAATCACTGTGTATAACGTGTTTACTTATAAGTCTTTACATTTTATTTTACTAAACACTTGAGTACTTTCAGGCGCTATCTGTGGCCCATTTTCAAGAGATGTGTAGGTTGTCATCCTGGGTCAAGGCCCAGCAGTCTTCTCAATAAATGATAATAAATGGCACTGTCGCTTGTACAAGATCAACTATATATATAAAAACAAAATAGCCAGATGAAAGCATTTACAGTTACAATTTTTATCATTAAAAACGTTTCGGTATACAAATCCAATCTTCAGGGCTAAAAACAGAGAAAATTATGATATATGGATTTGCATTTTCTCTACTTTTAGCCTAATGGGAACTGTATTTCTGAAAAGTTAGAAGTAGAAATAAATTTATAACGAAAAGTACTTAAATTTCTGCTGGCCGTATTCTTGTTATGATATATGTATATATATGATATATATATATATATATATATATACTATATATATATATATATATATATATATATATATATATATATATATATGGCTTCGTTTCATTAGCTACTAGCTGAACCTCACCAGCGACCCTCGAAGGACCTTCCCTAAAATCCGTCTCAGGTGGACCTGAACGACAGTCCTGTTAACTATAAAACCCACTGTGATTCTGTTGGCCTGCAACGTTAACAATTTACCGTGTCATTAGTCAGATTTGGCGGGTAGCAGCCAGTAAGGCAGGAGGCCATTCATTGGCAACCTCATCTTAATATATATATATATATATATATATATATATATATATATATAGTATATATATATATATATATATGTGTGTGTGTGTTGTGTGTATATATATATATATATATATATATATATATATATATATATATATATATATATATATATATATATATAAATATATATATATATATATATATATATATATATATATATATATATATATATATATTATATATGTGTGTGTGTGTGTGTGTGTGTGTGTGTGTGTGTATAATATATTTATAAATAAATTATACATATATCTATATAATATACATATACATATATACATATATGTATATATATATATATATATATATATATATATATATATATATATATAATATACGCATATACATACATACATACATACATACATACATACATACATACATATATAAAACATTATTTTCTTTTGCCTTCTTTTCATCTTGACCTCATTCTGCTCCTCTACTCTGTTATTTTGCCGCTGATAATCTTCCCGAATTCTTGTCCTTTTTTTTTTTTTTCTTTTCCACGGGACTTGGCCATTTCCTTCTTCGTTATTATCTGGAATTTCTGCGGGTTGTCTCCTGCTCGATCTTTCACCGACGCAATTTCATATTTTATTTTTCTATAATTGCCCCGTCTTCTTTTTCTTCTTCTGCTTTTTCTTCTTCTTCTTTTTCTTCTTCCTTTTATCTTGTATTTCTTGTAGTCCAATTTCTTTATCACACCGTTTCCTGGTTTTTTTTTTTTTACGTGTTCTCCTTATTATGATTATTATTACTTATTATTATTTAACGACACATTTTCCTAACTGCGCTAATTACATTACTGTCATCTTGATTATACTGTTTTTTTTTAAATGACATCTTTATATTGTAAGCCTTCAGGGCGCTTAAGCGCTCTCTCTCTCTCTCTCTCTCTCTCTCTCTCTCTCTCTCTCTCTCTCAACAAACCTACACATTTTTTCCCTCGTGTATCTTTCGCAAAGCTTTCTATCATTGCCTTTTACTCTGTTCTAATTCTTTCCTTTTATGGCTTGCTTACAAATTTGCGTTTCCCCGCCATCGTGCCATTTTCCCCTGCCACTCTCGAAACTCCGCCCCCCTCCCCCTCCTTTCCCTCCTCCTTCCCCACCCATTTTTTACCTACTCACTAACCCCACCCCCGGCCCAATCTCTACCATAAACCCCCCTTTTTGACCTCCGCAGTGATGCCACCCCCTCCCCTTCTTCGTGTTCTCAGCAATTCTGTATCACAAGTTGTGTACCTCTCTCTCTCTCTCTCTCTCTCTCTCTCTCTCAGCCCCAAACCCCCTTTTTGACCTCCACACTGAACCCCAACTCTTCCTACTCCCCCTTTTTCGAAATTCTTATAATTCTGTATCTCCATCTCTCTCTCTCTCTCTCTCACGCACACACACACGCACACACACATCCCACAACCCCTTTTTTAAGCTCCACACTAAACCCCAACCCCTCCCACTCCCCCTTTTCCGAAATTCCCTCCAATTCTGTATCGCCATTTGTGTATCCTGTTCTCTCTCTCTCTCTCTCTCTCTTCTCTCTCTCTCTCTCTCTCTCTGTGCGCTCGCTCCATCCCCCCACGGTAGTTGGATTTGCAGCTGAGCTATTAGCGGGATAAAAACAGGCGGCCACCATAAACATGTCCTCGACTCGATACGGTTCTGAGCAGCAATCATTGTAAATCGTCTTTTATGTCTAGTGGAGCGATGGCATACACAACCTACCATAAACTCACCTGCCTGCGCGTCTGTCAAGTCCGCTGTTGGAACACGGCAACCGAGACAAGTAAGTCTTCTTCTTCTCTTCTTCCTCCTCCTCCTCTTCTTCCTCGTCGTCGTCGTCGTCGTCGTGTGCTTCTTCTCCTTCTTTTTCTTCTTCTTCACTGACTTGGTGTTCCATCTTCCGCAACTGGGACAAGTAAGTCGTCGTCTCTTCCTCTTCTTCTTCTGAGTCCTCCTCCTCCTCTTCTTCCTCTCGTCTCTTCCTCTTCTTCTTCTGAGTCCTCCTTCTCCTCTTCTTCCTCTTCGCCTGCTGCTTCTTTTTCTTGTTCTTCAGTGACTTCGTGTTCTATCTTCAGCAACCGAGACAAGTAAGTCGTCGTCGTCTTCCTCCTCCTCCTCCTCTTCTTCTTCTTCTTCTTCACTGACTTGGTTCCATCTTCCGCAACCGGGACAAGTTAGTCTTCTTATCCTTATCTTCTTCCTCTTCTGCTGCTGCTGCTGATTCTTCTTCCTTTGCTCCTCTTCCTTCTCCTTCTCCTCATTCTCCTCTTCTTTTTCGAAAAGGGGGTCTATCTTCCGCTGCATTTGTAGATTCCATCTTTTTTCTATTTTTCTGTCCTTATATTCCTCCACTCCCCTTTATTTTTCCCTTGCGTGTGTTTTCAATCTGCTCTTGTCACAAACCCCTGCTCCACAATAGTGACATCTTTCCGTCATCATCATCGCCACCATCTTGTAATGCCTCCGCCTTATTGTCAACTATTTCAGGAGCATTCCTCCAGATCAAGTCTGTAAATGAATTGGACCTAAATCTGGCATTTTTTTGCAAATCTATCACTATCGGAAGAAGAAGAAGACCCTTGCAATCACTGTCGTGAATCCTTTGTAACCTCCATCAGAAGGTCTAAGTGTTCATAATCACCATCAGAAGGTCTAGGTGTTCAAAATCACCATCAGAAGGCATAAGAGTTCATAATCACAATCACAAGGTTCGGGTGTTCATAGTCCCCATCAGAAACTTTTGATGACTCCTGAACCCCAATGAATTACCCAATATGGTACCATACCCCCTTTGCTTAAGTCCATATAAGTCCCATCAAGTCCTATTTGTTGACAGTTTTATACATGCCTTAGGTATGAATAGCTACGAATAGAACATACAAGAAAATCAAAAGCATTTATAGTTTTAAATAGTTACTTTTTTTTAAAAAATTTACCCATGTATACATTGACACATTAAAATAAAATGTATACAAATATTCAGCGATCAAGTCCCATACCCCCCACCATGTGGTTCTCATAACATTTGTTAAGAACCACTGGTCTTGATGTTCATAAGCGACCATCAGAAAGTCTAGGTGTTGTTATTCACCATCAGGTCGTCTAGTTCTTCTTCCAGAGATGAACTGTTCCAGTTGTGTGTACTCTGGAGGGTGGCAAGGTAATGGCCTCTCCTTCGTCTTTTATTGTATTTTATTTTTACCGATTTTTATTTGTATAATTTATTTCTATTTTTAGCTAGTTTATTAATTTTTTTATCTATATGTTTTCACGAAGTAGGATGTCAAGGCGAGGGTAAACTCTATTCAAGAGTGACATGAAAGGCTGGTACGTTTACTGGTCAAAATGATGTTTTTACTGGTAAGCCTGGTGTTTTTTTTTTTTTCCCTTGTTGTATCCAGGTATCCTAGTGGATCAATAAACACATTTCACTTTAAGTTAACCAGTAAAAGATATTTTTACAGTAAGTCTGGTTTTTTTTTTTTTTTTTTTTTTTTTTTTTTTTTTTTTTTTTCTAGGGTATCCTGGTGGATCGAACCCAAAGCCTATTATTTTGGCTGTTGAATATGCAATATGTTAACGCAATATTTTTGCAGTGACCTTTATCTCATCATTGTCAGTCATTGGATCATTTCTCCCCTTTTAATTTTACTAAATTTTTTCAATTAATAATTAGTGAATTAACTTTGTCCTTTATACATGAAAAAAAAACTAATGTATAAAGGACAAAGTTAGTTCACTAATTGTTTATTTAAAAATGTAGTGAAATTAATAACGTACAAACGATTCATACACACGCACACATTTTTCTCTCATACGTTTACAGAATATAGACATCATATACATTTGTCTCTCATCCCTTTCGTTTTGGTCACTCCTCCATCCCTCTTCGTTTCCTAACCCTCTATTCCGTAGCCAGCCAACACCCTCCCCACCCCCAACCAACCGCCACTTTCCCGTCCCTTGTCAAAAAGTCTCGTGATCAGTATATCTCTCGACTTCCAGTTCCTGTTAAGAGAATTTGTCCACAATTTCCTATCAAACCAAACCAAAGCTCTTGGTATTCCCTACACTTCTCTTTCCGTTGGTTTTATTTACGTTGCCTTCTGGGAAAGCCTCTTTTAATATGTTGTTGTTTGTTCACTCTTTCCTGCGTTTTGGTACGAATCGCCTTTGTTTCGTGATTGACAGGTTTCTCCTGTGTTCATTGTCGTGTAAAGATTCTTTCAAGTTTTTCATTACCGCCGAGCAAAACCCCAAAATAGACCTAGTTTAAACTACATGCACGTACATTTCATATATATATTTATATATATGTGTATATACCCTATATATATATATATATATATATATATATATATATATATATATATATATATATATATATATGTGTGTGTGTATATATATATATTATATATATATCTATATATATATATATATATATATATATATATATATATATATATATATATATAGACACAAAATATGATAGATAAATATTTGGTTATTGTCAAGCTCGGCATTGTTGTTGGTCAAGTTTTCTCACTCTAGTTTCATAAAAAGTGTTCAGAGAATATATCAAATTTCCATATCGTTCCTGAAAACGTAAATCATCACATATATGATAGGTGATTTTCAGATTAATGGTTAAATTTATAAATCAGGGTTGTAAGATTTATTCTTAGCTGATAATTGGAGGTTATAGTAGTTGAGTTATGATGAGTGTGAGTGCTGACTTAGGATCTCTCTCTCTCTCTCTCTCTCTCTCTCTCTCTCTCTCTCTCTCTCTCACAACTTCTTATTTATTGGTCTTTTTCTTTATTATTCAACATATTATAATACTTCTTTCAACTTGTGTCGTTTAAATACTGTACATCTTTTGTTATGAGCCTTCCTCCTATGATCCAGTAATTGTTAGTATGTCATTATCTTAATTTACCTTTCTCTCCGATAGTTATCACATTTGATTTTATTTCTATTACACTCCCTTTAATTTGGTCTCATAACTTAGATCCCCTCGAAGACCTCCCACCCTCTCCTTACTCATCCCCCCCTACCTCCTCACCCTATTCCCACCCCATTCCCTTTACCCCTACCCACTTCCCTTACCCCTACCCACTTCCCTTTCATCCCCTTCCCTTTTCTTCCTCTTCTCCTCCCCTTATGTCTCCCTCCCCTTCCCCTCCCCTTATGTCCTCTCCCTTCCCCTCCCCTTCCACTCAGCTCCCTTCCCCTCCCCCCTATGTCCCCTCCCTTCCACTCCCCCTATGTCCTCTCCCTTCTCCTCCCTTTCCACTCCCGCCCTATCATTCCCTTCTCTACCCTTCCCTTACCTCTACTCCCTACCCCCTACCCTCTACCCCCCTACCCTCTACCCCCCTACCCTCTACCCCTACCCCTCCTCCACCAATTCAATCCTCCGCCCCTACCCCCATTGAAAACTATAACTCGATTCTTCCAGAAGAACCTCCATTTCTTTCGAAGACGGAAACAGTCTCCACCACCTCGGAAGACTTCATTCCACTGGAAACACTCCCACTATATATATCCCCCCACCCCCACCCCCAACCCCCGCCCACAGACACCGCAGCCCATTTTGGAAATCACAGTAACCCCCCGAAACAATTTCGCCCATCCATTGAATGACTTAGGGCCCAGTGGAACACCCACTACGGAAGGACACTTCACCCCGGTCGAAATAAACCTCAACCTTGAAGAAGGCTTAAGTGTCATCCTCCTCCTCCTCCTCCTCCTCTTCCTCCTCCTCCTCTTCTTCTTCTTCTTCTTCTTCTTCTTCTTCCTGGAGCCCCTCTTCTTCCTCCTCCTCCCGGAGCCCTTCTCCCTCCTCCTCTTCCTCCTCCTCCCGGAGCCTATCTCCCTCCTCCTCTTCCTCCTCCTCCCGGAGTCCCGCCTCCTCCTGCTCCTCCTCCCGGAGCCTCTCCTCAATCTCCCTCCTAAACTCCCTCCCCCCCCTCCCCCCTCTTCCTCCTCTACTCCTCCTCCTCCTCCTCTCTACTTCGAAATATGGTTGCCTTGCCTCATCCACGTAGATGACTTAAGCTCCATTTACTAGCCCCCTTTTCCTACCCCCTACCCCCACCACACAACACTTTTCCCCCCTACGAGTGTTTTTCCCCTATTTTTTTCCCCCACTAACTCATGGTCCCCCTCACCACACATATCATGGAATTGCATCTCGCACATCACTTGCTTCTTCATATATAGGGGCGAAGGGAGGAATATAGGCCTTTTCCCCCCCACGTTTTTTCCCTAAGCCTTCTTTGTTGAACCGTTTTCCTTCAAATACTTCTTTTTTACAGTTGTTTCTCCTTTTTCCGCTTTGTTTGTCCGTCGTTGTTGACTCTTGCTTCGGTGCGTGATTTATTTATTTTTTTTATTTTGTCTTTTCCTTCTTTTTCTGTTTCTTTTCTGGGGCGAGTTTTTATTTATTTATCTATTTTCTTTTTCTTTTTTTGTGATTTATGACTAATCGCCATTTCAATGTTGGCTTTCCCTCTGGTGGACATCAGTTTTTTTTGGCATTTTTATATATACTGTCTGACGGTTTCAGACGTCTATATCTTCTTGCAGAGTCCGATGGAACGGGTAACCTACTGTCCATAACTTGCCCAGGCTTGACTGAAATATAAATTAGGGGGAGCAAGTGTGGAGTTTAGGCTTTTTAGTTTTTAATTTTCTGTTAGAGAAAACTATTTAGATGGCTATATGTCTGTCCGTAAGCTCTTTTTCTGTCCGCCCTCAGATCATAAAAACTACTGAGGCTAGAGGGTTGCAAATCACTATGTTGATCATCCATCCTCAAGTCATCAAACATGCCAAACTGCAGCCCTCTAGCCTCAGTAGCTTTCATTTGATTTAAGGTTAAAGTTAGCCATAATCGTGCTTCTGGCAACGTTGAAGGATATGCCACCATCAGGACTTGGTTAAAATTTCATGGGCAGCGACTCATACAGCATTTAACCATGGCCACCTGATTTTACAAAGACCACTAAAAGATAGACCTAGTTTTGGTGACCCTGATTATACGCTGTACCGGCTGCACAGAAAACTCGATTGCGCATTTTTTCTTATCTTTATTTAGATTTTTATTTGCCAGCAATGGCTAAACAGGACTCATCTTTATTTTTATCTTTTATTTAACTGACAGAGATTTGTTTTAGAAAACCCTTCGAAGTTAAACCCTTCGAATTTAAACCCTTGAAAGTTAAACCTTAGTTATACTGTTTTAACATAACCACTTACAAATAAATAATATTCTTAGTCTCCATATGAATGAGGCGGAACAAGGTGCCATCCAACCTCCAACTTACTCGAGGCACGTGTTAAAATCTACCGTCCAATAAAGCGTTGTTTCAGCAACGAATATTAAAATAAATACGCTATATTTTACTAGAAATAATAATTGTTCTGTACTTTTTAACACGCGCATTATATGTATTTTTCATATCATTCTAATAGATAAATCATAAATATCCTATCCTAAAATTCCTGTATCTTTAACTCGACGCGAAACACCTTTTTCAGACCTTTTTAAGCTTCCCAACAACAACAACAACAACAAACAACAACAACAAAATTCTGTAAGATTACTCCCCGAGTAAGCGAAAATGGTGTCGATGTTCGCGGAAGTGCAGACATCAACTCACTGCAATTATCAAAGCAAAAGTACAAAGGACTTGAGCACGTTTTATGTGAGCTGTAATTCCTAGAAATGGGAGATCTGTTAAAAATGTAGAATACATTAGATGTACTAATACACTAATAAGAGGTTAGGAGAGATATCTTTCTTAAAAGCAAAAGACATTAATACCAGTTAGAATATATATCTTAAATGTAAAACAATCAAGAGGAAAGTAGACCGAAAGAGTAAACAAAAACTGCGCTATCGAGTTTTCTGTACAGCCGCTACAGCGTATACTCAAGGCCACCGAAAATCGGTGGTCTCGGTATAATACTGTATGAGCCGCGGCCCATGAAACTTTAACCGCGGCCTGGTGGTGGCCTATCCTATATCGTTACCAGAAGCACATAGGGTAACTTTAAACTTATAGATAAAATGAAGAAAATACAACTGCTGACGCTACAGGGCTGCAGTTTGGTATGATTGGTGGTTGGAGGGTAGATGATCAACATGCCAATTTGCAGCCCTCTGGCCTAAGTGGTTCTTAAGATCTGAGGGCGGACAGAAAAAGTGCGGATAGAAAAAAAAAGTTAGAGGGATGATGATTTTGTTACTTATTTGTTTTACAGTTTATAATAAACCTTGAACGAAATGAGAGCGAACTCACATTCACACAAACGAAGACTTTCTTTAAAAGTTTTAGCATTTGTATACATTTGTGCTATTGTTACAACACCAGTTTCTTTTCTTTTGTTTCTCGAAGATATTTGTCTTTTAAATTTGTTAAATAATAACATTTAATGAGGATGAGTATCTTCATTTTTTAGGTCATTTTTTAATAGTTCATTAGGATACACTAGCATTGTTTCCCAATATTTATTATAAACTTTTCAAATAAAGATTTTTTATCTGGAACTCCAGTAATACGGTCATTATTTTTTTTATTTAGTTAGTTTTTTCTTGGATTCATGTTTACTTTTTCGTTACATAAAACGCTTCTTATCTCTTTTTCTTCGTTTTCCTTCACTCATTTTCTTTGTTTTTCTCTGGATGTTCTTCAACTGTTATTCAGCTATTTTCTTGTTTTATCTCGGTTTATCCACATCATTATCATCATCATCATAATCTTATCTCCAGAATGTGTTCCTCGCCATTTACTCTTCATCTCATTATCACTTTTATCTCATTTTTCTCGTGCCTTCATTCTTCTACCTTGTATTTATTCCTCCTCCTCCTCCTCCTCTCTCTCTCTCTCTCTCTCTCTCTCTCTCTCTCTCTCTCTCTCTCTCTCTCTCTCCGCCTTTTATTTACTTCTCGTTCTCTCTCCGCCTTCCGCCTTCTCTCTCTCTCTCTCTCTCTCTCTCTCTCTCTCTCTCTCTCTCTCAATGGGCTGACAAACCTACTAGAGGAAACAACCCACCAGCCATTGCATTATCAACAGAAGATAACCTAATGTCTGACCTTTCAGTAGATACAAATCTAGGCAAAAGCGACCATAAAATTATTACCTTTTACATTAATATTCAACATTAAAAACAAAAGAAGATACTAAAGAGATTAGATTACCGTCGAAAACACCTAAGAAAACTAAAGGAGTATATTGAAAATCTAGAGTACGACCAAAACACAGACATAAACAATTACTGGGAAGCCTTTCTAGAAGAATACAAAGAAAAGCTCTCTAGACTCATTCCATTAAAGCAACAAATTGTAACCCTCAGCCTAAGTGGCTCAACAAAGAAATTAAAAATAAAATAAGAGAAAGAAACAGATTGCTCAAATCAATTGAATCCACACCCAACACCACAAGAAGCTAGCAGGCATAAAGAACAATGTAGAATGGTGGATAAATTAGTAAGAAATACAAAGATAAATGATGATAAGAGAGATGGATCAGTTTGTAAGGAAAACCCAAAAGAATTCTTTGCTCATGTTATTAGTAGGAAGCCAATAAAAAAAAATAGCATAGGTCCCCTAAGAGACAATAAAGGAAAAGCAGAATTATTGAATAAATTTTTTATTGCTGTTTTCAAAATTGAAGACACTACCACAATCCCCGAACCAGCCATTACATATGAAAGGCAAAACCAATGACAAAATAACATTTACATAAGTTCAAATCTCCTGGCCCGGATGGGATTCATCCAAGAGAAATTAAAGAGCTCAAAGAGGAGATAGTTCCTCACATATATAAACTTTACTGAAAAAGTGCTGAACAAAGAAAGGCACCAAAAGGATGGAAACTAGGTAATGTGCCCCCAGTTTACAAAAGAAGTCCAAGAGAAGAGCCAGCAAATTATAGACCAATCTGTCTGTCGGTCGTTTGTAAGATTTTTGAGTCCATAACTGCAGATCAAATTTGTTGATCACATTAATAAAAACAACCTGTTGTTAAACAGTCAACACTGCTTCACACAAAACAATCCTGCCTATCAAACCTCTTGGAGTTTTTTCATAACATCCTTGCTATTTACAACAGTAATAGCAATAGATATCCTCTAATTAGATTTCCAAAATGCCTTTGACAAAGTTCCACACGAGAAACTAATGATAAGAATTAGAGCTTTAGGAATTGTAGAAGAAACAAGAGATTGTCCAACTAGAGCCATAATAAACGGTTAAAAATCAGAATGGGCAGATGTGACAAGCAGAGTTCCTCAGGGTTCTGTCCTTGGCCCGCTCTTGGTTTTTTATTTATGTTAATGACATTGTTGTAGAATTAACTAGCAGGAGAGCCATATTTACTGGCGACACCAAACTAGGTGTAAGTGCAGCAGACCCAGATACAGTAGAAAGTTTAAGAAATAATCTAAACAAAATAATAGAGAGGTCAAAAAGATGGCAAATGCCTTTTAACTTGGATAAGTGTAAATTGCTACAAATAGGAACAAACAACCCTCATGCCAACTACATGCTGCTTGGGAATGACATAAATAGTGTAGAACAAGAAGATGACCTTAGAGTCTTTATTACCAAGGATTTAAAATCCACAAAACAGTGCATCAAAGCTGAAAAGAAGGCACAGAAACTAGTTGGATACATTAGGGGAAATTCAAATACAGAAACAAGGAAACGGTGTTGCAGCTCTACACATCAATAGTTAGACCTCAAGTTGAATATGAAGTACACTTTTGGTTACCAACTCTTAGACAGGACATAAATAGCTTAGAAGGGGGTACAAGCAATAGCCACAAAGCTAATTCCATCCATGAGGCAAACAGGTTACCAAGGACGACTGGAGAGCCTGAACATGTATGGCTTAGAAACACGACGATTGCGTGGATAACTAATAGAAACAATCAAAATACTGAAAGGTATAACAAAAGTATACAGTAACCTATTTACGCTAAACAAAAACCAGACAAGAAATAATGGATGGAAACTAGAACTGAAGAGATACATACATCCCATTGTGGGAACTTCTTCACATACAAGATATGTGACACATGGAATAAACTGCCACCAGAAGTTGTAAATAGCAACATTGTGTAAGAGTTTAAAAGAAAGCTAGACAAAATCATTAGGACACTGTGAATGAACAGTAAAACCTGCTCCTACAGATAAGTGAGCACACGATGTCTCCTCGGATGAACTAATAAATCATTGGGACATTCTAATCCTTGTAACTCCTTGTAACTCTCTCTCTCTCTCTACCTTCTATTTACTTCTCCCGCCCCACCCCTCTCTCTATGCCTTCTATTTACCTCTCTTTTTCTCTCCGCCTTTCGCCTTCTCTCTCTCTCTCTCTCTCTCTCTCTCTCTCTCTCTCTACGACTTAGGTTTACTCTCCCCCTTCTATCTCTCTTTATGCCTCATGTTAACTCCCCCCCTTTTCTCTCTCTCTCTCTCTCTCTCTCTCTCTCTCTCTCTCTCTCTCACATGAAGCCATCTCCGCCGCCTCCGCCACAGGAGGAGTCTGTGCCGTGCATGTCTGGGAGTCGTCAAGACGATAACAAGTGCATTTCTATCTCCTTTAATAACAATGCATGTCACCCGGGCGTCATTCCTCCTTATACACAAATGTTTATTGCTATTTACAGCGGAAATATAGATTGTCGCCACACACGCTCTCGAGACCCCAGAATTCTCCTCTTGACAAATGTGTCTTCGCCTCCCTCGCCCTTGAAGAGCGCTTCGCCGCCGCCGTCTTGTCTCTGTCTTGCTTCGAAACGCCCTCTCATTTTCTGTTCCCCGGTCGTTTGATGACGTCAAAACCGATGTTGGGTATTGGAACCGAGTTCCAGGTTGATAAATAATCGGTCGTGGCGAAGACGCGCTAAGCCGTCCCAAGTCGTCGTCTCTGTCGTGTCACGCCCGCGAACTTCTTTCGGTGAATCGGCCGGGTGGAAATGACCACTTTCTTCGTCTTCGTCCTCTTCTCCCTTCAGAGGACGACAGCGCCGGGGCCAAAATGACCCGAGGGGAGCCCCTGAAAGGGACATCATAACCGCGGGGGTGCAATTCCTGAAGGAGGTCGGAGATAGGAACACTGAAAAAAAATCACGAGGAGTGACATCCGGTGATGAGGTCTCGTTGTTTGCAACTCTTTCCCAAATAAGACGACACGGGATGCTAGCTGTGTCTCGAGTTGGTTAGCAAATGGAGATGCTGCTGAGTTCCCCCTCCCCCACCCTCCCCATGCCCTTCGTCCCCCTCCTTACTCACTCTCTCTCACACACACGCACGCACATACACGCACACACACACAAGCCCTCGTGCGCGCCTTCATGACGGACGGTAACTGCGTTCTCCTGCGTTTTGTCTGAAATGTGTGTGTATGTACACAACGGAGGAGAAAAAAAAGTTGACATAGACGGAAAGAAAGAAAGATTTTACTGGCTTGTTTTCTCTCCGTGCAACAGAAGCCTCTTCTTTCTGGGCCTGCAGGTTCTTTCTTTTTTTCTTTTTCAAACTGTCTTTTCTAATCCAGAGGTGGAAATCAAGTTCTCCCAGAAAGGGTACTGTGAGAATTATTATTATTATTATTATTATTATTATTATTATTATTATTATTATTATTATTATTATTGTTGTTGTTGTTGTTGTTGTTGTTGTTGTTGTTGTTGTTGTTGTTGTTGCATTATGCGAACTGGATTTTATACTGTTTGTCAACATTGACGATTATTGGCGTGAAGGAAAAGTGCATTATAAGAAAAATTGAGAAAACTTAATATAAAATCAAATCGCATAATGCAGCCATATTATTATTAGAATGCTTAATAGACAGATAATCACTTTGATAACACTAACTAATAGCTAACAGTTATCTTTTGTAGTTTTTTTTTTCATTCATCATACTCAAATATCACTATTTAGCCTTTATAGATTTTGTGTAATTATTTCATTCATCATATTCAAATGTTAAGTAATAATTAAGTCTAACAATTTGTTTACCTTTGTTTATAACTGTTAAGGTTAATTCACTTTCAAAAACAAAACGTTTTTGTGTTTATTACTTTGAGATATTTCACGAGCAATGGCTTTCATAGATAAGAAATCTTTTTTTAATATATAATTTCTATTAAATTGGAAAGAAAATCACACCTTACGTATATCAAATGATTATCACTGCTCTGTTTCAAATAAGATATCCCTTTTACTGTACCTCCTTTCATATTTTCTTCCATGTTACTTTCCACCCTCTCCTAACAATTGATTCATAGTGTAACCGAGAGGTTTTCCTCCTGTCACACTTTTCAAACCTTTCACTGTCAATTTCCGTTTCAGCGCTGAATTGCCTCATAGGTCCCAGCTGTTGGCCTTTTGACTTAAATTCTATACTTACTTCAATTCAGTTCAGATAAAATGTCATACATCTGACTTCAGAAGACTAATTTTATGAGATAACATTGAATTAGTGATACTTGGAAATGCGCAAGACAGACAAGCAAAAATTTGAGTGTTTAATATGTCTTAAAAGCACTGGTAGAGATATATATATTTAATAGTGGGGTTGATAACTTTAGCTCTTGCCGGTTAGAAACAGGTACGAACGCTGGATTCCTCGGAGATGCTGAGATCATAAAGCAAATAGAAAACACATCGTGTGCACAATTGAGTTCATTGACGCATTCCAAAGACATGAGTTAATCACGGGAAAAGTTATGTAGCTTCATGTATGTATCATGCGTGTATCTGTAGATCGGTTAGTGGTTGTACGTTCGTAATACGAGTCACAGAAAACGACATATAATCTCTTGTATGTGAATTAACGGAGGAATTAGACGACAAACTGTCAAAGTGGACAGTTGTGATATCGGCGTAGAAGAGGCGTTCGAGGTCCGTCGGAAAAGGTAAAAGTGAAATGACATTCAATTTGGTTCTAGAGAAAGGGAAGTGCGATGTGACACTTTTTTAATGACGAACTTTAATGTTTAATTGTCTGATAATTATATACTCATTTTCATATGGATTCGAAGTCACCATATGGGAAATGGGATTTTTCTAGACGTGTTATAGATAGACTATGAATTTTTGGACAGAAAGAGATAAAAGGGGGTTCTTACTTAGATATGATTTTGGGAAGAATATGATAGTTTCAAGTTTCTCTTTTAGTTATTCTTAACCCATTTTATTCCATTTTCATGTTAGCTATTTTGGGGAAATAAAAGTTATATTTTTGTAATGACGGGAGTTTGAATTTGCCTAGAGTTATAACATTGATTTTCAGCTAACTTTAGGGGTGGCACTCAACATGAAAGGTAGGTCACGTTACCAAGTTGGGAGTTTTTTTCCATTTGTTTAAACGAGTGTTATTTTGAACTCGTAAGATATGTCTTAACAAGATATATGTTGTGAGGATTACGAAAAGATAACTGTAACAGGTGAGTGTTTCTCTCTCTCTCTCTCTCTCTCTCTCTCTCTCTCTCTCTCTCTCTCTCTCCGCTACGCTTTCATAGGCTTTTTTATACCGAAGACCAATAGGTATTTATTTTGTTTCATAGAAATCACTTCTCTCCTCTTAATGTAATAACCCTCTGCTCATTGAAAATAAAGAAAAAAAACTTACTCTCACAGGTGAATTGTTCATCTCGAGAGAAGATCCCGCATCCCCCACACCCTCCACACCCCCCGACACACCATACCCCTCACAGCCCCCACAACCCCCACACCACATCCATTCGGGCTACCTCCTACCAGGTCCTCGTGGAAAAAAAAATCTTCGCTAATCCATATAAGGCAAGTACTGAGTATTGCATAGGATTAGTGGCATCTCTTCTTGTCGCTCGTTATGACCTCCCCTACCCCTTACCCCTCTCCTCCTCCCCCCTCCCCCTCTCAAGTGCTAATCTTCCCTTTCAGCCACTTTAAAAATAGAGTCTAGTTCCTCCAATTGCCATCTGCCTCTTGTATCGCGGGGGGAGTTTGAGGGGAAAGGAAGGGAGGGGGAGGGGAGAGGGGAGGAATGGGAACTTTGACGCGTTGAAGAATTTAAAAGAGGCTCGTTGTTGTTGAGCTGTATTTATTGTATGGGAGGAGAGGGGAATACTCTTGACAAGTAGAATTATTTGACGGTTCTCCTTCAATCCAGCACTTGACGTCGATTGGTCGTAGTTCAAAGTCAATTAGCCGTTCGAGGGACCTTCTTGAAGGCCGCCTACGGCCCCGTGACAGGGCTCTTGCCTCGAGGAAATGGGCGGGATTGCTTTGGTTAGCTTGTAGTTTTTTATTCATTTACTTGTTTTATTTATTTTTTTTTCCCCAAATCTGAGATTACCCTTGATTTCCCGTTAAAATTTATGCGTTTTTTTTATTTCATGGCTCTTGTCCCGAGATAATTATGCGAGTTTTGTTTTTATCATGGTGTAGATTTTTTTTTTTTACTATAGAATGGTTTTTTTGTGGTTTAGCATTTTTTATTTACCAAAATCTGAGATTTCCCTTGATCCTCCTGATATAATTGTCAGAATTTGTTTTTGTTATTCCTGGGTTAGATTTTTCTCTAGCGCTACATTTTTGCTTACCGAAATCTAGGGTTTCTCATAAATCTCCTCTTATAATTATTGTGAACGTTTTTTTTCTAATTCCTTGGGTTTCGTTTTTCCCCTTTTCTCTACCAAAATCTGAGATTTTTCTTATTTCTCTTTTATAGTTATGAAAAGTTTTCCTTTTTTTTTTGCCGGCTTATGTTTTTCATTTCGCTTGAATCTCATGTTGTAGAAATGTCCTTTTTTCATTCTTGGGCTAGTTTTTTCTTTGTTCTACCAGGATCTGAGATTTCTTTATATTCCCCGTTATGATTGAGTTTTTTTTATTTGTTAGGTTTTTTACTTTTTCTTTTCATCATAATCGGTAATCTCTCTTGATTCTCCTATTATGATTATGAAGACTTTTTTTTATTTAATGGATTGGGTTTTTCCTTTCTTTCTCTTTACCAAAACTTCATATTTCTCTACATTTTCCTGTTATAATTATAAGATGTTTTTTTTCGGGGGGGGCCTTAAGTTTTTTTCCTTTTTCTTTTAACCAAAATCTGAGATTTCTCTTATTTCTCCTGCTACAATTATGAGTTTTTTCTGTGTTAAGTTTTTTTCATTTTCTATCAACCAAAATCTGAGATTTCTCTTGATTTTCCTGATATAATTATTGGAAAGGTTTTTTTTTATTTCTTGGGTAAAGGATCTTTTTCCTTTCTCTTTACCAAAACCTTTGATTGCTCTTCATTCTCCTGTTAAAGATTATGAGAACTGTGGTTTTTTTTTTTTTTTTTTAGGGGGGTGGGTTAATTCTATGTAAACTATACAGAAAAAGTGCATTACAACGAAAGGCACCAAAAGGATGGAAACTAGATAATATCCCCCCAGTTTACAAAAAAAGATCCAAGAGAAGAGCCGGGAAATTATAGACCAATCTGTCCAACGTCGGCCGTTTGTAAGATTTTTTAGTTCATAACTGCAGATCAAAATGTCGATCACATTGGTAGATACTACTTGATGTTAAACAGCCAACACGGTTTCAGACAAAACAGATCTTCCTATCAAACCTCCTGGAGATTTTTCATACGACAGTAGCAGAGGAGCAGATTTCCAAAACGCCTTTGACAAAGTTCCACACAAGAAACTAATGACAAAAGTTAGAGCTTTAGGAACTGTAGGAGAAATAGCAGACTGGATCGAAGACTGGCTAACTTACAGAAAACAGAGTCGTAATAAGTGGTGAAGAATCACAATGGATAGATGTAAACAGCGGAGTTCCTCATGGTTCTGTCCTTGGCCCTCTCTTGTTTTTTTTATTTACATTAATGGCATTGATGTATGATGTATGTAGCAGGATAGCCAAATTTGCAGATGACACCAAACTAGGTGTAACAGACCCAGTTACAGTGGAAAGTTTAAGAAATTATCTAAATAGAATAGTGGTAAAAAAAATGGCAAATGCCTTTTATCTTGGATAAGTGTAAAGTGTTACAAATATGAAGAAACAACCCTCACGCCAACTACATGCTGCTTGGGAATGACATAGTGTAGAACAAGAAGCGGGCATTAAAGTCATTATTACCAAGGACTTAAAATCCACAAAACAGTGCATGAAGCTGAAAAGAAGGCACAGAAAGTAGTGGAATACGAAGAGGCAGTTCAAATACAGAAACAAGGTAACGGGCTGCAACTCTACACATTAATAGTTAGATCTCATCTTGAATATGCAGTACAGTTTTGGTCACCAACCCTAAGAAAGGACGATTGCGAGAACAACTAATAGAAACATTCAAAATACTGAAAGGCATAACAAAAGTAGACAGTAACTTATTTACGTTAAACGAAAACCAGACAAGAAATAATGGATGGAAACTAGAACTGAAGAGATACAACTCATCCCATTGTGGGAACTTCTTTGCTTACAAAATATGTGACACATGGAATAAATTGCCACCAGAAGTTGTAAACAGTAACAGCGTGGAAGAATTTAAAAAGAAAGCTAGACAAAATCATTAGAACACTGTGAATGAACAGTAAAAGTAAAACCTGCTCCAAGAGATAAGTGAGCACGCGATGTCTTATTGGATGGACTAATGTCTTTGAGACATCCTAATCCTTGTAACTCCTTGAAACTCTCTCTCTCTCTCTCTCTCTCTCTCTCCTCTCTCTCTCTCTCTCTGGTGGCCCCAATCAACCTCAGCAGACCAGACTCGTCCCGGTTAAATAAGTCCGTCACTTCCACACGTTAAGATCCCGGGTTAAGTCATTGGAAAAGAACACGCCCCATAAATCCTACCCGAAGACTGACTACAATTCCTAATTAGCATTCTCGGATCTGAGTGCAACGGCGAGATGCATTAAGGGGGGTCCCCCAGATGTAGCAGAAATAGAGGAGGAGGAGGAGGAGAAGGAGGAGGAGGAGGAGGAGGAGGAGGAGCTCTTTTCTTAATGGGGCCGACTGACCAAGAACTGTGGCGGTGGTGATGACGATAGATGTAGGGAATCGTTCTTCTTCTTCTTCTACTACTTTTCCTTCGTCTCTCATCTTCCATCTCCTTCTACTTCTCCTTCTTTTTCTTCTCATTCTCCTTCTTCTCTCATATTTAGTCTTCTTCTTCTTCTTCTTCTTCTTCTTCTTGAGTCTTGGAATCCCGATGGCGATTACTTTTCAAAACTTAATAGTTGTGTTCAGGGTGTTTTTTCTTTCCCTTGTATATTGTCAATTCAGAAACTATAGGAGAGATTTCTTTATGTCCCGCCATCTCGTTTAATGCTTTAATATTGTCAATTATTATATGTGAATCCTCAATGGCCATGAATAAAGAAACTCGGAACTCGCTTAGTTTGTTGTCGGTCGTCTTAAGCAGTGTGCACTCGATCCCATTGGATGTCAGTATTTAAGTGGTTAACACGTCTTTTTTACTTTTCTATGCGACTGACTTGTAGGTAAATCCGAGACTAGACAAGTTCCAGGAACTGTGATTCCAGTCAACACGACGGACAGCGTTGAAAGGAGAAAGATTTGTTGTAGGAGATGTAGTTTAGTTTTTCGTGTGCGCTCGCGAGCGCGTGTTTGTGTGTGTGTGTGGATGTGTGTGCTTGTGTATGTGTTTGTGTGTGTGTTGTATGAAATTCCCAAGAACTGCTCAACCATAATAGAAATTGTATCATTATTTTTTTACGATAGAAATTAAGT
The DNA here is from genome assembly GCF_015104395.2 of Macrobrachium nipponense. Classification (NCBI taxonomy): domain Eukaryota; kingdom Metazoa; phylum Arthropoda; class Malacostraca; order Decapoda; family Palaemonidae; genus Macrobrachium; species Macrobrachium nipponense. Next base: position 13,806,062 of record NC_061093.1, on the reverse strand, counting down.
GAAGGACCTGATCCAGAAAGTGATAACAGAGGTAGATATTGATTAACCTTGAACCATAGGTGATGAATATGCAATGGCGCCATTTCTTTCTTTGCTATTGATTTTGGTTTTATAATTACGGATTGGCATTGCCTAAGAAGAGGTTTTCTGTAACGGCTGATATTCCATATCTTACGGAATTCACTACTGAACGATTTTCTTATTCTGGTCTAAATTGATACACTTTCCCGTAGGGGAGTAGTGCCCCCATGGGGTACACTGTAGGCATTACTAAAGGTTCTTCGCAACGTCCCTTCGGCCCCTAGCTGCAACCCCTTTCATTCCATTTACTGTACACTCCATTCATACCATCTTTCTTCCATCTTGCCATCCACCAAATCCTAAAAATTATTTGCTACCTACTCACAATTGCCTTTCCGGCGCTGACTGACCTCATAGGTCCCAGTGCTTGACCTTTGGCGTAAACTCTATATACCATCCCGTTACTATACTTCAGCTTGAGAGAAACTCGTCATTGAAACTGCGAATAACGTATCTCTGCTGTCCATCTGGCCAGAATTGATTAGAGCTTTGATTATTGCTAAG